>NC_056737.1:1290269792-1290569792 GCF_019279795.1 Protopterus annectens
AACGTATGGCCTCAGTGGAACATGACAGCATACTATACCCAAGATTCCTGCGTAGTTTTTGACAGTGTACCTAACCCACACAGCATCTGATCTGTGCATTGCCTCTGAGTGGGCACCTGTTGAAGAGAGGGGTGTATAACATGCTGCCTATTGGTCAGGAACATGCACATGACTCTGTCAAGCGGCATCCATATGATAATCTTCATGGAGTATATGAATCAACATGAATAAACATGCACATTTACAGAAAAGAGCATAGCAGATCTGTCTATAAATGTGTTGTGAATGTCCACCTGCTGCTGTAGGTCGGAATTAGGGGCTCTAATGGAAAAATCCTGATGGCAGAATAGATGACATTCTTACTTGATTGCTTCAACTCCAGTGGGGACAAATTGCTGATAGTGGATCAAAGGACAGTAGAGGGCTGACATGCAATGGGAATAAAACTATGAAAAAAAGGACAATATACATGCATCTATGAAGTAACTATACTTTTAGCTATATTAAAATTGCATGAATATTACCTTGAGTTATTGAAACTGTACCGCATCTGAAAAGCCTGAACAGATCCACCTCAAAATCAACAAAAGGTACCCTGACCTAGAGATATAGAGGGATGAAGCATTGATTCTGCCCCAGATGACCTGTGTCTGTCTAATGGCACAAGTGCTGGATGGGAGTGGATCGTTAATGCCAGCCCACCTGTCTCAGAGAGAGGGCGGTGGCAGATCACTACATTGGTGACATCTGTAGAAATCTGGGTGTATCACCCATGACAATGAGCTTAGGAAAGCTACACTGCAGTGGTGTTTAACTCACCAGCACCCTGCATGTGTGGTAATATGCAGGCTCTCTCTATGAGCAGCAATTAAAGAGCTCATAAGTCATCGCATGGAGAGTCTCAATGGGGAATATTGATCCATGATAATCAGATAATGGCTCCTGTTCATAGTTTACTTAACTCTGGTCTGGCCCCAGAAGAAAAAATAAATCATAGTAATCTCACACTTGCTTGAATGCAATTCCAGCATGTGCACTGTTCCCCTGACATTACCATGTTCATTTTCCCCTTTACACAAATTTGTTTATGCCTTCTGTATTTGTATTTTCATTCTTATGTTTTTCATTAATTCTGAGTGGTTCCACTGACTTCCATGAGAGAAAGCTTGGTAAAATCAAGCAACCCTTAGATAATACTAGTGTCTCTGGAAAACTATTTGCAGGCCTGTTCTTATCTATACTCTTACATACACCCCCCCACCAATCAGCATTCACTTTTTTCAACCAGCCCATGCATGTAAATATTGCTCACAAGCCAATCATTGCCCTCTCCACTAACTCAATACTGTTGGTACTTTTCCTCCTAGCTACCTCCAATAGAATTACATATTCATGCAAATTACAGGTTAACTGCTGACCAGTCCAGTGTGTGGGCTTTGCAGATGACTAAGCACTCTTCTGGTGGAGGTCATCCTCTTCAGAGACTGATTTAGATGTGCCAGCTACTTTTATCAGCCGGTAATCCTCAGCAGCCAGTGGCATGTATTTGTTGACAGTTTCTACTGCAAACAGCTGCCCAGTTGGTTTCTTACTTGGGGGTTTTCCCAGGCTACTCACATTTTATTCAGGAATTAGAACTTTTGAAGAACACAGATCAGATGCATTATTCTGGGGAATGGGTGCATATTTAATGGACATTATCACTACCTTCATGTTAGATTCGACTGCAGCATTTCTTCCTTTTTCAGGAGAGCATAAATTCAGTCTGTAGGCACACTTGTAGAAACCATTAGGCCACCTCTGAGGGTAGCAGCCCCATTCTATTTATTCTTCCATTTGATTGTCAAAGTGGCTTGTTAGTGGAAATTAGTAGTAGTAGGAAATCTATTGTTGCAGACTACTGTCATTTCCCCACCACCTCCTGAGAGAAATCAAGAGAAATCTTGGAAGATGCTTTTTTCTTATGCAGCCTGACACAACAAATGTTCCCTCCTTCACTGTTGACAATATCAGTTCTTGATCAAATTAGTTCAATAGCTGGAAAATCATTTGTCTTGGTAGTAGAGGTAGTTGTGGTCCTTATGAATGCTAAGGATTATTGAGCACTTTTGATGACGATGTTGGCAGTGAGATAGAGAGTTTTCTTGATTTCTCAGTGAAGAAAAGTAATCATGTTAGATTCCTTATGTCTTTATCTTAGATCTAATAATATCATGTTTCTCTGTTGACTGTTTTCCTTCTCAGCTTTATATCTTGCAGTGATTTTATGACGCCCCGGTGGTGGCCTCTCACATATGCCTGTCTTGAATTTAGGATGCTTGTAGGGACACTGCCATCTCGAGGAAGGAAGTTTTGGCTGCCCACAGTTGTATATCTTTAGCATTGTTACAGGTGGAAGCTTTTTACTGAGCTGCATCCTGTAATAGTTCTGTTGTCATTAGTACTAGCTTGTCCAATTTGTCATCCAGAGAGGGTAAAATTAAATTGTCATCTTATTCAGATGCATGACATCCTTGTACATGAAAGTGGCTGTGAATTCATCCAGTGGTTCTGGTATTGTTGTCTGCCACTCATGATTTGAAGTTGTTTGTTTCTTTCACTCTGCGCGACTGAAATTAATTCATTTTACCCCATTTTGAGTGCTTTGGTGAACTTTTTTATCCATTAGATCCACTGAGCTTGGAAGTTAAGCTGCTCCTTCAATCACGGCTAACTTTGTCCCTCCAGACCGAGTCTTTTTTCTGAATTAAACTTCTACTGTGATGTGGTAAGGTGCATCAAGACATGCAAAAGAGGTAACAAGGGTTTAACAGCTTACAGGAAGCTCTTAAAACGGATTTAAGATGAAGCTGCATGTAGGAAATCTTCAAGGTAGAGTCTGAGCAGAGGCAACAGAGGAATGTGCAGTGAAATATGCTTGATTCTAAAAAATGTTAGGCAAGGCCACCACTTTCCTGCAGTAAAACTACTATAGGGCATACTCCAAGCTGAGTGATAAGAGACTTATTAATGCTTTGTAATAAATATATTGCAGGACATATTTTTTTAAGGAGTGCGAGGAAGGAGTCCTCAAGAGAAGGCTGTGTGAGACAACTTGAGCTAAGCTGAGTTGTGTTGAGTAGAATTTGAGTCCAGAATCAATGCTTCTAGGCAGGGAGAACCTGCATAGAATTTTCAGGGAAGAAATATTTAATTAGGAACTCTGTCCATGAGCTTTTTAGAAGAGGAAAATTGTTATTATGCTACTCTGTCTCATGAGAATGAAACAGTTCTAAAAGAATAAAAGAAGGAAGAGGTATCGGTAAGCTATAAACTTTTAAGAAAAGTCAAGCCTTTGCTTGTTTTAAAAGCCTACAGTAAAATAATTTATGCTAAATAAGCTGAGTGGTCTATGAGTGAAGCTTGACATATAATGGAGAAATGTGATAAAAATACATATGTTATTTGAGCTAATGGCCCCAAGATACTACAGTATTAATGCATACATGTGTGTGCATGTGTGTATATGTATGCTTATAAATATATGCATACACATACACACACACACACACACACACACACTATTGTACACATACAATATTGCATATCCTATGAAACTGTTATCCTTGGAGACATAAATATTGACTGGTCCAAATTAATATCTGACAACTCAGTATTAACTTACATGGTTTCTACCAACTTGTCACATCCCCACAAACATACATAAATCCTCTTCTACCAATTTAATCCTAGAATGGATTGTCACAAACAGTCCTAATCTCTACCACAACCCCTGTACCTTACCTGACACCTTGAGTGATTATCTTCCCACCCACATCCCAAGATGCTCTCTCCAGCCACCTAAAACACTCTTATACAGAGACTGCCATATACTCTCACACTTTCACTTTAAAGCCAATATATTTAACACCAGACTATCGAGCATCAACTGGTCCTTCTTCCAGCACCCCCTTCTCAATGAAGCAGAACAAAACTTTAATCAAATATTCCTTGACATTCTTAACTCCCTTGCCTGCACTAGGAAAATTAGAATTTAAGCTCATTATTCCCCCTGACTTTCAAAAGAAACATGCCCCCTTATGCATAAAAAAGAAAGTGTTTGGAAAGCCTGGTTTAAAACCAAAGCACCGTCACTGCTCTAAAACTACAAAGAACTCAGGAACCTTTCCAAAAAGCAAATTAAAAGAGATAAACTTTTATAACTTATCCCAACTCAACAAAAACTCCAATCCAAAAAAGTCTGGTCTACCATGAACAAAATTCTTCATCCAGGTAACCCTTCCATAGCCACACCTTTCCCAAATAATACACCACTAGAAACTGCCACCTTTCTCAAATGTTACTTCATAGATACTATCCAAAAACTTACACGCACTAACTACAACTGTAACCCCCCACCTCTTCTAATCCAACAACGGAAACCCTTTCTCCTTTAAACCAGTCCCCATTGCTTACATCAAATTGCTTCTGCTCAAACTTAAACTTTGCTCTCCCTCTGCAGACAGCCTACCTCCCATTTTCCTCAAACTTGCCACTGAATCCATAGCCTATCCTATGTCTCTGTTAATTAGTAGATCCATTCAAGAAGCCACAGTCCCAGACATTTGGAAATCCTTCTATACCATTCCACTTCATAAAGGTGGGAATTCCACTGACCAATCTAATTACAGACCCATGGCCATTCTTTCCCCTCTCTTTAAAATTTTTGAAAAATGCATCCATACTCAGCTACTGAATCTACTACTCCAAGAAAACCTTCTGTCTCCCACTCAACATGGCTTCAGGCCAAGCCACAGTACTGCTACTGCACTATCTTTCACTCACACTGTAACCGAGGAAGAAATGATTTTAGCCTTGGCTGCAGCCACAGCTCAGACCATTCATAGGATATCCACTTTATTGTTGGTGATGTGCAGCCTGCCGAGAAATGACAGTCCATCTTTTCTTTGGAGGACCTGAGAATCCATCTGTAGTTAGAGAAACTGAGCCTGGAAGCCAAACAACTAGAGACTGAGGAGAAACTGTGCCTGGAGCCCCAACAGCTGCAGGCTTTGGAGAAACAGTATTAACATGAATTGGAAACCAAGTGTCTTGATCTGGAATCAGCAGAGACGCTGAGGCATTTAGAAGCCAAGGAGAACAAGAGATAGTACCAGCATGAAATGGAGTTTCAAATCCTTCATGAGGGTAATGGAGGTAATAAGAAAGGGAATAACCAGACCACAGAAGCAGTACATGTCAGTAAACTTTTTCCTCAGTACAGGGATGGAGATGACTTTGATAGTTTTATTCATATTTTTGAGAGGGTATGTAGACAATATGATGTCAACCTTAAGCTCTGGATTTTACATAAAAACATGTACAGCTACATGTAATAAGAACAATATTATATATTTCGCCACCTGTATAAAATGTACATGTTTTTATGTAGGCAAGTCTACCATATGTCTGAAAGATAGGATCACAGAACATAACTCCGAGAAAAGGGGAATATTAACTAACTCTCTAGCTAAACATGTATCTGAAAATGTAACTCATAGTTTTAAATTCAGGGTTATGGAAGTTATGATAAAATCCTTTAGAAGGAGAGATTTAAATACAAAGTTGGAAAACATAGAACTTGAATGGATTCTACTCCTGCAAGTTGAACATCCACCAGGTTTAAATCAAATGGACTCAATTAAACCTGTTTTAAAATTAAAACAAAAGGCTGTTTAATGTGACTATATAGAAATTTGAGTTCACTATTTTATCTTATTTTATTTTATTATATATATAACCTTTTTTGAGGATGTATACATATAGTGTTCTTAATGCCTTAGTATTATTATTATTATTATTATTTTAATGGTTTATTATTGTGGTTAATTATTTAATTGGCTGTGAGATATAATTAATTGATATTTGTATATAAATTGCTAACTTTATGGTGAATGTTATTAAGCAGTGAGGAAGGGTACTTGATACCTGAAAGCTTTGCTGCTCTTATTAAACTTGTTGCTATCTTACGTTGGTGTTAGCTGCTTTGTTTTTTGGATATATGAGCATAGGCTTTTGCAGCAAAAAAGAAAGAAGGTTTAGAGGGACTTAAAAGACTTTAGAGATCACAATGTTTTTACTTGGCCAAAAGAAGTACAAATGAACTCCACCACAGCCAGTCATGATGGTTCAACTAATGAGAATTTGAATGTTATAAAACCTAAGAATCCACCTATGAAAGAGGCGGTAGAAGAGATACAGGCCAATAGGATTACATCTGTTCAGGAAGGGATGGTGGAAATTGAGCCGGTAGTTCAAAGAAAAATAATTTCCACCACTAATGAACAGGTTTTTTCAGCTCTCCCACTACCCTATTGGTACATTGGAAAGATTTAACAAAGATACTTGGTAGAGAAAACCACTTTATGAAGCAAAGCTTTCGGGTAGAACCCTTCTTCAATACTAAAACATAACATCAAAAATCTCACTGTTTAAATACAGGTCATCAGTCACATGATCAGCAGCCAAATGAAATCATGTGACAACACAAATACAAAATAAATCAAGAAGATGAGATACAAAATATACAATGTAATATAAAACTTTAAAACATAGAAATTCATTCTATACAACATACATAATTCAAAAACAACTACATCACAATCTGGTATTTTGTAATTTAACTAATATCGGTTTAAGGCTAACCATGCTGTTCAAACCTGGGGGTGAATCAGCAGCAAATCTCAATATCCATTCATATTCCTTAATCTCTAGTTGGTTATTAATGTCACCACCCCTTAATGTAGGATATACAATGTCAATCACCCTAAACATAAACTTATGCTCATTGCCAAAAATAGATATATGTTTATACAAGGCATTCTTATCATAGCATCTCCTAATCTCCGACTTATGTTCAGTAATACGCTCCTTCAATTTACAGGTAGTCTTACCTACATAAAATGAAGGACAGGAGGCACATGTAGCCAAATAGACCACAGACGCTGTAGTGCAAGTAGCTGATACTTTAAACTTAAAAACATTACCATGAATGGGATGTACAGAAGTCTCACTATCATTATTAAGAATATCAACACAACACACACAATTAAAACACTTAAAGGTACCACAGTTCACTGAAAGGGGTACATGCATGGATCTATTAAGTCCTTATAACATAACATGCTCTTTAGAGTCTTCATATTTCTATACACAAAGCGTGGTTTATCACCTAGGATAGCCTTCAGTTCATCAGAGGCCATAAGGATGGCCCAATTGTTAAATATAATTTGTTTGATGGACCCTGACTTTACATTAAACGAAGTAACATACCTAATGGCTGTCTCAGGTTTATTCCTTGCATTATCATTATTATTCGTATCAACCAAACCTTCTAGAAAGGTTGGTTTCAAGGATGTCTCTCTGTCTATCACCACATTGTGTTTCAAACCAGATGAAAGATACTCATCATACCCACTAGATATAAAATCTTCTATCATCTCATCCAGTTGCCAGGAAAAAACAGTGTCATCAGTGTTTAATCTGCTTACTCTACTAAACTGAGACTTAACAATGCCTTTAAATGTATGCGGTGCATGCATGCATGCTACCAAAATGGGTATATCTACCGGAATAAACATCCTTTCTATGTAAACTGGTATGTATAATGCCTTCATGCATCTGTAACCTGACATCTAAGAAAATTATAGCATTGTCAGATGTTTCCATTTTAAATTTTAAAAAACTTGTAGTTGAATTCAAATAATTCAAAAATTGATTTAACTCATCCAACGTACCACCCCATATCATAAAGCAATCATCCACGAAACGTTGGTAAAAACAAATTTTATCAATGAAATGATTACTATCATTGTATATACAATTTTTCTCCCATTGATAAAGAACCAAGTTAGCATATGTGTTAGCTACCGAGGTACCCATAGCTACCCCAGTAAGCTGAAGGAACAGAGAGTCATTAAACAAAATATATTATTTTTCAATATTACATCCATAAGACAGCAAATATTTTCTATATGTCTAATATTTGGATTAGGTTGTGAAACTAAAAAATCTCTCAATAGTTCGAGTCCAATGTCATTGGGAATGACAGTAAAAAGGGAGGTAATGTCTAGTGTTACAAAATAATATTTACATTTATCTAGTGCACCATTCATACTATTATGCCACAACTGCAGCTTACATAATAGATCTGATGTATCCTGTAAAATAGTATCACAGTGAAGTAAATATGGTTGTAACTGTCTTTGTAAATATAACGAAATCGGTTCAGTTACCCAACCACCACCTGACACAATAGGTCTCATCAGTGGATTCACCATGGATTTATGAATTTTAGGGATGTCGTATAAATGTGGAATAACAGGGCATGGAACAGTAAAATAATGAAACAAATCTAAACTAATATCACCATTCAGCTGTAACTCATAAATAACCATATTCACATAGGTGATACACTTTTTGACTTCTAAACTTGTAATAGTCTTAAATGCTGTGTTATCTTCAAGTAATACAGATACTGCTGACATATAATCATCTCTGTCCATTAAAATGACTACACCACCTTTGTCTGCTTGCTTAATAATAATGTCATCACATAATTGCAGACTCTTTAGCGCTTTATATTCATGAAAAGTCAAATTATAAGTCCTTTTCTTCACAGTATTAGAATATAGACTTCTAATTTGGGGTTCACAAATGTCATGGAATGCCTTCACGATAGGTACACTAACTGGTTGAAAAATACTACGTCATTTACACTGCCCCACAACAGTAGCAGAGTCACCAAACAGGAGTCTCAAGTTAACATTTCTAGCAAATAATTTCAAGTCTGTAAGTGCAGACACCAAACCATCACTGCTAGTAGGTATATAATTAAGCCCTTTACGCAGGAAAGAATAATGGGCTTCCTGTAAGTTAAACTTAGAGAGATTCAACGTACCTTTTGTTATTTGCGGCTTACTTTGTTCAGCCCTAAAGGGCTCTCACTCTTTCGTTTACTTGGATTTATCACCTGCCCCATTGGCAGTCCTCTCTGCTTCGGAGACCTCTCCATAACGGATTCAGGATGCTCTAAATGAAAGCGCTTATGCGCAATGTTAATAGTAAGTTGTTGAGATTTCTTCCCAGTAGCAGTTACGACGTTGTCGTTACCATCTTGTTTCTGTTTCACTTCAGAGTGCGTGCTAGTGCATACTACGAGAGGGGATGATGTCATTTGGACGGAATCATTCTCTACTGGCAGCGGGGGCACCACTTCCATAACCAACTTTAAAGGAACTTTCAAAGCTGGTGCTACCTCGTGGAAATTGTCTAGAGTATCTAGAGCCTCTCTTTGAGGAACTTTTTTATGATTAACATAAGAGGTACGATCTGTTTTCGGCCAAGAAAAGATATTACCTCTCTGAAAGTCATTAATGTCACGCGTTAGCTTCCGTTTTTTGGTTGCTTCCATACGACAGTCAAATGCCTGCATTCTATCAAGCATTTGTTGATAGCTATCAGCCATAGTAGAAATAACAGGCATTTCTACTATACTATTTTCTAAGGCAAAAATTTCTTTTCTATAATCCTCCTCTATAGTAAGAAAAAAATCATTCATCAAACACATATAGTCCAAGCTCAGCTTAATGTTAAGCTGCTGCTGCCATTTTTTCAACAGTTCTGGGTACGTGTTGCCATAAGAGGGCATTTTAAGAATTCTAAGCCCTCGTGGGACAATGTCTCTCTCTACATAAGCTAGGAAACTGAAGCATTGCCATTGTAAACGCTTAAATGCACTCACTTTCCTTTCAAGCAACTGTAGAGCCTTATTAAACTCAGCAATGTTCTCAGAAGCAGGTGGAATAACACTCCCAGTAGCAGGACATACTGTTTCAATGAACTGTAGTAACGTATTAGTCTCAATGTTAATAAGAGACCTAATAGAGTTCATATTCGTTAAAGTTGCCATATCAAAGCTAGCAAGGCTGTGAGATAGACCCTTATAGGAATTCCCAAAGGCAGCAACTGTATCAAACAAGAAAAAACACCAGCTGCAAAATACTGATATAACAAAGACACTTGGTAGAGAAAACCACTTTATGAAGCAAAGCTTTCGGGTAGAACCCTTCTTCAATACTAAAACATAACATCAAAAATCTCACTGTTTAAATACAGGTCATCAGTCACATGATCAGCAGCCAAATGAAATCATGTGACAACACAAATACAAAATAAATCAAGAAGATGAGATACAAAATATACAATGTAATATAAAACTATAAAACATAGAAATTCATTCTATACAACATACATAATTCAAAAACAACTACATCACAATCTGGTATTTTGTAATTTAACTAATATCGGTTTAAGGCTAACCATGCTGTTCAAACCTGGGGGTGAATCAGCAGCAAATCTCAATATCCATTCATATTCCTTAATCTCTAGTTGGTTATTAATGTGATGTAGTTGTTTTTGAATTATGTATGTTGTATAGAATGAATTTCTATGTTTTAAAGTTTTATATTACATTGTATATTTTGTATCTCATCTTCTTGATTTATTTTGTATTTGTGTTGTCACATGATTTCATTTGGCTGCTGATCATGTGACTGATGACCTGTATTTAAACAGTGAGATTTTTGATGTTATGTTTTAGTATTGAAGAAGGGTTCTACCCGAAAGCTTTGCTTCATAAAGGGGTTTTCTCTACCAAGTGTCTTTGTTATATCAGTCTTTTGCAGCTAGTGTTTTTTCTACATTGGAAAGATTCCAAGGAGTCTACAGTAGAATGAAGAAAGACAAAAAGAAAACAGTCGTTTCAGGAATCCAATGTATGTACGCTCAAGAAAATGTGGAAACCAGCCAGAGACAACTAGTCTGGAACATTTCCAGTCGAGTTTTGACTGATAATGAACTTAGCTTACTAAATAAAGGTTTGATTTTTATTCCTGCTCAGCGGGCTGATTTATCTGATACCTTATTAGAATTGAGATTATTTGCATGTAATTTGGCTCTAAAATCTATGTTTAATTCTGCTAATGACCATGACATTTATTAATTCAGGAATCCTAGTACATATACTCCACAGATCCCCCCAGCCTTACAGGTGTTTATTAAGGTATTCAAAGATCAGATTTATCAAATGCTTAGAACAAATAATAGGAAGGGACACTTTGAGAATCTTAGCATTGAAGAAAGGGATGCTTTGAATTAATTACAGAATTGGACAGATATTGTCATCTGGCTGGCTGAAAAGGGGCAGTCTGTGGTGGTCATAGATAAGATGTATTATTTTAATTCAATGAATGACATGCTGAAATATGTCTATACTTACAAAATGATTGAGTTAGATGATGTTGAGTTAATGAAGGAAAATTATTTGAAGTCTCTTAATGATAGTTTATGGGAGAATATAATAACTAAAGAATTGTTTCAGTATTTTGTAGTTGAATGTCCTCTTATAACTAGTCTATATGGTCTACCTAAAATGCATAAGCACCCTATAAAGCCCCTGTTTAGACCTATTGTAGCAGAGGGAGGATGGCTAACTGAACCGATATTGGTTTATGTGGAGAAACAGTTAAGACCTATATTAGATAACTATGCTATAGTTCTACGTGATACTGAACAATTCCTTAATGATTTATATAGGTTTCAGACTGAAGTAAGACTCTCAGGGAATGAATATTTGCTCACACTTGATGTGACGTCTCTATTTACTATCATTCCCAGTAACATAGAAATTGAGTATGCACGCAACTTCCTCATTAAAAATAGCCCTTATCCTATAGAAAAGATTGATATTATCTTTTTATTTACTAGAAATAATATTAGAACTCAATGTCTTTACTTTTGATGAGACATATTTTCTACAGGCCTCTGGCATAGCTATGGGCACTTCATCTGCCAATAGCTACGCCAACTTGGTAAGGGACGAATAGGAGAGTAGGTATATCCTGGGAACCTCTGTCTTTAGTGAACATTTATGTTTTTATCGTTAATTTGTCAGCAATCTTTTTGTTCTTTGGAAAGGAGATTATTTACAGTTAAGTCACTTTTTGTCTTTTCTAAATAACAGTACCAGTTTCTTCACTTTTACTATGAAATGCTCATCAAATAACATTGATTTTTTTAGATGTGTGCTTGATTAAAGGTGAGAGAAATAAGATTTTTACTAGAATGTACAGGAAAGACTGTTATCATAACTGCTATTTGCATCGTACTAGTATACACCCCAACCATGTTTTTTCAGAATATAGTTAATGGGCAGGCCCTTAGGGTATCTAGACTTCATGATAGTGATCAGGACTGCGAGAGATGTCTGGAATCTGTTAAATCTAAACTTTTAGATAGATGATATAAAAAGACAGATGTAGATTCAACATGCCTTATAGTTAGAGGCCATAGAATAGGATGTGGCAAACCTTATTTTTCCACACCTGATTTGACTTTAAAAGAGGTAAGCCGTGATGGTGCAGCAGTAGCATTGTCACCTCACAGCAAGAGGTTCTCCCATTTGATTCTTGGCTGGAGCGCCTTCTGTGTGGAGTCTGCATGTCTTCCCCACGGTTGAGTGACATTCGAAGGACATGCGTGAATGGGCATGCCTTTGTTGAAGGTTGGACATCGGGCTGGCACCTCAGCACTGTAAAAATCTACTGCCAATCATTAGCGGACCGGAGTTCCGCTGTGGCAACCCTTAACCAGGAAAAGCCGAAAGAAGAACAACAAATTGACTTTAAAAGAAAGGAATATGAATAGTATGGATAATGTCTCTTATTGTATGACAAATAGTAGTGATAGTGCAGGGTTCAGAAATATTATTAGCAAGAATTGGCATATTTTAGGAACAGATGTGGAGATGTCCAAGTTAATAGAGCTGACTCCCACCTTTATTTATAAGAACAAAAAATCTTTGAATCGCAGGCTATGCTACCCTCCATCAAGAATACAATCATACTCCCTTCAAGTACTTCTATTACTAGCAAATGTAATAAATGTGCTTATTGTCAATTTATTGATGAAAGTGGTACATTTATACATCCAGAGAATGGAAAGGTATTTAATTTTAAAGTTTCAGCTAGTTGTACTTCAAAAAATGTAGTTTATTTAGCACATTGTGTTCATGTTTTGCTTTTTATGTGGGCAAAACTAATAGACGCTTAAGAGAGCATATTAGGGATCATTATTACTGTGCTCATAAAGGTTTTCAATATAGTGCAATTGCTAAGCATATTAATATGAAGGATGATAGCCATTGGTTTAAGTGTATAGCTATAGATGTGATTCAAGATAGTATGCAGAAAGGAGATTTGATAAATGAAACTGAACGTAGGGAGCTAAGATGGATTTTTTTTCCTTATCATCACACCGAGGGATGGGGTTGAATGACCATGTATCCTTGAAATTAGCCTTTAAGGCTAGAAAGCTTAAAAAGAGAATTATATATAGTTTCATACATATTTTTGAATATATTTTTAATATATTAGTTGGTTTAATATGTTTTTCTATGCTGTTTTATACATTCATTCTTTTACTTCCAGTTTTGCATTTGTTATATTATAAATTAGTATTGATAGTGTTTTTTTCTTTGTTGTGTTTTAGCTGTGTCTTTAAGCAACATTATTACTTAGATTAAGAATATGTTACTGATCAGTTGCTTTTGATTGAGACTAATTAATATATTTTATATATTGGTCTATTTTATTGTTAGAAGCATATGGTCTGATGAAGCAATCTTTTTGATTGCAAATGCACTTACTGTTTTATTAAAAACGTCTTGAGTTTAAGTCAATAGTTTCATATTATTTGTGTCACCTCCATTCTGCTGTGTATCTGTACTTGGTTTTGATTTTTACATATTCACATTCTGAGAAAATTTAGACAGTTGAGAGCTATGTTCCTAAGATTTGGATGCCATACCCTTGCTGCTAAGTTGTGCTATAAAGAAGGACTTCCTAGCAAAAGTTTACATGTGGTAGTTGAATTTCAACTCAGGTCATTCACAACTTGGCTAATTTTCAGGTGTATGTTGTCGATGAGATAGTTGCAGGGGACCTTTTGCTTGCTAAATAATACAATTATGCACTTTTTGGCATTTAGTTTAAACCATGGTTTTGACCGATTGTTTGTGACTTCTTGAAGGGTCTTTATGTCATCTGAAGAAATTTATGATGGAACCATGTTTACAGTTATCTGTAAATTTTCAGCCATAAGCCATCAAAATTTGCTTTGACCTCAGAAAAGTAGATGCCAAAAAGATGAGGCCTGAGGACAGAGCTCTGAGGTATTTTGATAGTGTCAAGTTTCTTGGTGTTGGTAGTGTGAAGCCCCTGCATTAGCCCAGTAATCAAGAAGCCTCAATCCTCACTACTGGCAACAGGTAGGGGCCGTACACAATAGAACAATGACAAGTACACATACAGTAAAGTGCAATTTCCCTTAAGAGCACACAGAGATCACAGTCAGTCTGAGACTGGTTTCTCTATCTTTCTCCAGATCCCCAATAAGACTCCCCACTGCACAGCTATAGGATTAAGATCTCAGCTGAGGGGCCAAGCCAAGACTTACAGCACCCTCTCTGTCCTACCAGTTCTTTTTGTCCCTCTCCAAGTAGTTGACACACACATACTTTGAGCTTTGATTTATATACAACACACACACACACACACACACACACACACACACACACACCTGGGGAAGGCTGGCACAGGTTTACTAGCTATGCCCCCTTCTGCCCAGACTATAAGGTATTCTCCACTGCCACCAACCTCTACTTATCAGCTACTATAAGGCCCTTACAAGGGGTGTCCAGTCCTACTGTGTAATGTTACTATTATCCAAATGGTAGTCTGACCAAGCCTTGCAAGGCTATTTAGGAGTGGCCTGTACAGTGTCACCAAACACATATGTAAGTACTCTAAGAGCTTAAATATGTCTCACAAATATCAGCCACAAAGATAGGTTTAAATATATTTAATAATAAATAATAAAAGAACAAGACAATAGTCAGTCAACACAGTAACTTCAGAGTTCAAAATCACAAAATATTTTAAAACAACATTGCAGGATAGTTTCAAATAAATGTGGAAAACATCTAAACTAATCTTATATCTAAAAGAGATACTATTCCCTAAATCATACTTACAGCAAGGCAAGTGCAGATGAGTGATTATGAGTGGATGTTCTTGCTAGGTCCAAGACAAAATACAAAATGCCCAGTCTTTCTCTGAGATAGTTCTTAAATTAATATCAAATATTACTGCTGGGTTAGCTTGGATGACATCACTTTTTGTTACCTGACTTCAGTTCCCAGGCTACTCCCCCCCCCCCAGTGTACCATTTGACATCTCTTTGTGAAAAATACATAGCCTTCAGATGTTTGCAGTAGGTAGAAAACATAAAACAATAAAACATTTACAAAACAATGCAGAAGGCACCCTAGTTCTAGACATCCTGTCTCCTTGCTGCATTGAAACTAACTTTTATAGCACAATCATAAAACAATTTAATTTCAACTTATTTTCTTGAAGTTTTGCAAGTTAACTCTATATGTTCCGGTTTCTACTGTTAAAAAATATACATTTCCACATGTATATAGTTTATATGCATTTCTGTTCTTTTCCACTGGGGTACACTGTGAACACATCCTTGAAGCTCCGTACTGTACATACCCTGTTCCACAAACACTTCTGTAGAAGTAGTTTAATATACACATAACATATAGTTCTAATACATTTGGTAACACAAGCAATTGCATCATGCTGGTGTTCACAAATGACATATAACTATTTGCAAAATTCCAGATAGCTGGGCTGGAAGTGTCTCCTATTGTTATATTTCTATATAAATCATATTAATATTCTCAAATGACATATAATTATTTATAGAATTTCAGCTAGCTAGGCTGGCAGTATTTCCCTTGTGTTACAGGTAGATCCAGCCACCCTAATTTCTTGGATTGTATTTGTCAGTCAATGAATTACTTCAGGATTTGCATTTAGCTGGGTTGATTTGTTAATTATGTTTGAATGTGGGATGATGTAGAATGCTTTTGCAAGGTCCATATATGCAGGGTGAACAGTTTTGCCATCATCCATTGCCTCAGTGACCTTCTTAAAATAGTCAACCAGGTTAGGTAGGCAGGCTCTGCCTTTGTCAAAACTATACGGACTCAGGTCGGTGTTTTGCAGGTTGCCTATGTCTTTGTTTATTAATTCCATAATAATCCTTTCCATAGCCTTAAGGATGAGGCTTGTCATGCTTACAAATCTAGAGTTGCCCTGACTGGTTGATGCCCCACCTTTGTTAAGGGGGATGACTGTTACAGTTCTTTATTCATATGGTACAAACACTATTTGGAGGCCAGTACTGAAAAGTTTCTGTAGGGGATTTCTCAGGGCTTGCTTCAAGATGGTCAATAGGCATCCTGATATGTTATCTGGCTCCATAGAAGGAGTGTTATTGGCCTTGGATAGTGGACTCAGGACTTGTTCCTAGAAGGTTTCAGTAGGTGATGAGGATTCTGACAAGAGATCATAAGATCATACGATCACAGGAGGTTACTAGGCTAATGACCCCAGGGTCCTTAAAAGCCTAGCCAAGTTTTACCCTCATTTCTACAATCAGCACCTATCACCCCTGTCCAAGAGGGACACAGGTGGAACCCCTGGGGTGAAGTTGCGGTTACCCATCCAATCATTCAGATTGCATTTGAAGAGCGCCAATGAGGTGCTCTGCTTGACATGAAGTGGGAGACTGTTCCAAAGGTGTGGTAACCTCTGTGAGGCAAATCTGCCCCTCCAGCAGGTTCTATTAATGTCACATACCAGGTTAAGGCAATTAAGGCGAGTAACCCTTGTACCATTTGACTCATGAATATACAGCATTTCCAATAAAGCAGGGTCAAAAATTGCCTTATATGCAAGGCAGAGATCACCTCTGAGTAGTCTGTATGAAACAGAATAAAGTAACAGTTATTTCAGATGATCCACATAGGACAGATGCTGAAGACCTTGAATTTTCCTTGTGAGGAAACTTTGTGGTCTCTCTCTCCAGTTGCTGCAGATGCTTGGAAAGATGCATACCAAAAGGGGCATTGTATTCCATTACTGGCCTGATGAGATCTGCTTGGGGGTGGGTGAAGTTACAGCTAAATGTATCCCCTGGTACACTGGATATGTCTTCGAGTCTAGAGTACATGATAGTGTTTACTATTAACTCAGAGCAATTCTGAACATTATTTCTGAGGTTTCTAGCATATCTAAAAATGATTTATGATTGCATTTTGCCTGAGTTGCTATTTTACCTTGTATCGAACTTTGATTGATTTAATCAGAGTCTGAAGTTCTCTTTCATCCTTATCAACAGCATTTCTCACATTTACCGAATTAGATTTGTTGTTATGTGCAATGAGCTGTTTCCTTTTATTGTAGAGCTTGTTTATATTTTGGAGGGGAACAGATGCTTCTGTGGTATTACCGGAAGCAACAGCGCCATACAGTAAGGTAAACCCAACTCAAGAATCCTAAACTAAAACACTTTCCTAAATGTTTTTGCAGGGGGACAAGCCCTCCTGCACCCCTAACACACATACCCACAATCACACTGCTGGCCGAGGAAATACGTTTGGCGTTCTTCCTTTCGCCATTTACGTTGTTCGCTCATTTCGTACATCGACCTTTATGTGTCGATGTAAACGTATTTGCTTAATTCAGCTTTCAGGTTTCTAATATAGACCCAATATATATACATATATATATATATATATATATATATATATATAAATATATATATATATATATATATATATATATATATATATATATATATATATATATAGCCATACATTGTTCCACCTTTTGAATAACAAGGAGTTAAGCCAATTGTTGAAGTCAGTCTTTTTTTCTTCACATTGTTGCATCATTCTAGGTGAAGATAAAATGTTGCTCAGGGCTACATTCATACCTGCTTTGGACACATATTCTGAAAGCTCCACCATGTCTCCCTTCATATAGTGCAGGGAAGTCCACCTCAGGTCATTTACTCCTACATGTACTACAACCGATTCACATGTATACTTCCTACTCAAGCAAATGGACAGTTATTTGCATCTTGTCTTGGCTGTTTAATTACATTTGCTTAAACACTGAGCAAATACCCGGTGCAACTCTTTTTCTAACGATTGGGCAGTAATTTGAGTTCTGTCCAGGCTGTTTAATTACATTTGCTCAAACACTGAGCGACCACTCTCTTCAACCCATTTTAGTGACTGAGCAACAATTGAGTTCTATCTTGGATATTTAATTATGTTTGCTCAAATGCTGAGCAAATGCTCGGTTAAACCTATTGTAGCAATTGAGCAGCAATTTTTCCGTCTTGGTTATTAGATTGTTTTTAACAAACTGTTATGTTCAACCTGTTATAGAGACTGAGCACCATTCTGAATCCGATCTGAGTGACATTCTGACTATTGTCTTGCTAGTTAACTTATCTTGCAATATGATATACCAAAACTGAATAGAAAAGTAAATCTGGGACACACTCCACATGAACTCCTGTTGAATCACTATATTGTATTGCTTTGATTTTGTGTGGTATTGTTTTTCCTAGTTAAATTATCTTGCTTACTGGCCTGCACTGCTTTCACTAGAGGCCATAGCATTTACTCTGATAGTCCAGTATTAGATAAAATTAAAAGTAATGTCATCAGCTGAGCTGAATTATTTTGAAATGTTGATCTGATTTTAATAAATGCTGCACTGCACTGATTGCTAGACACCACAGTACTGGTGTGGCTAGAGTTACTCTGTAAGCATACTGTGTATTCTAATTCCATTAATTGAATGTACAGCATTTTTGTAAGTACCTGCATACTAAAGGTCTCTGTTCGGTATGTATTTAACATGACACTGTAGGATAGCTGCCACTGTAGGCAATGAATGTAAGTTTTCCCAGATTTTCTGATCTATTACAGCCATCTCCCTCCACCACCAGTCACACTACCAATACCTGTGATACTTTTTCTGCTGTGACACTCTTTTTTTCCCTGACTCTCACACCTTGTTCTAACCTAAAATCTTCCTCCTTTTCCTCTCCTATATGTCCTTGCACCTTCCTATATCCTTGGCTACCAATATACCTCTAGTACCATACCTACATAAACCTTTCTGTGCATCATTAAAATTAAAGCTATGCTAAAGTATATGCTTACAGAGGTTATGATTAATAGGTCGGTGCATCATTAGTAATTCCATCTTTGAACATATCCCTGTAACCAGTAACTTACCAAATAAGCTATTCTTGTAACTCTGTGCCCAACCCATACTATCATCAAGTACCTGGCTGATTGCACATGACTTAATTAAGGATCTCATCATAGTTAGCTTGATAAAAACTTGTTAGCTCCATGTTTGACAGACTATTTAATAACTAATGTTTGAACTACACCTTAGTTGTGGGTCTGGAAGTAGATATATATATATATATATATATATATATATATATATATATATATATATATATATATATAGGTTTACTATCATCATTTCGAAAATGAAAAGAAATAAGGTAGCATACATCGAAATAAAACATCGAAATGAAATGTTTCCGAAAGTGTAAATGGCCGTAAATCGGACTGAAATGTCGAAAACGTCGAAGCGCGACATTCCCAGTCGATCAACGTGAAATAACCGAAAAAGAGTGAAATAGAGGTAAATAGCAAAATCCATGTGTACTGTAACAGGAACGGAACCGCAAACACAACCCCAGTAGCAATATAGCGATACCCATCCACATATCGAGCTACACAAACACGAACAAACAGCAAATCCACAGTAAACAACTGCTACGTTATCCAAGAGCAGGACCATCCACAGTGCATCATAGCAACATTAAATCCACGAACAATTTCCCATTTTGTGATCAGCAGTATCCATAAAGATACCGCACTATGTCCCATAGTCATTACATCCACTAAAAACAATGTACGACAGCTGCAATAGCGACATTACTCAACATTACTTGCTGTAACATAGTCCATGAGGGGTACTTCCACAGGAAACATATTCCCAGTCCCTCAACTGATATAAGCAGGAAGATGACGTGATATCCAATGCTCCAACAGTAGAATATGTACATAAAAAAATGTCTCTGTGTAATACTACTGTCTGCCATCCAGATATGATGCTGTGTACAGTTGAGTTAACACTAATTGCACACTACACATATAGCTGTGCCACACAAATATAGTAAAGTACAGGAATTAATATTTAGTAGGTAATAACACAGAAGATCCCAATAGTAGTAGGTCGAAGTATGTCCCCGAAACTATCCTAGAATGCGGTATAGGGAGCATAGACGAACTATATAGTGTCAGAGGGGTCATTTCAAAAGGAGCAATGGTGAGCCATTGACTGTACAAATCCTAATGGTGTCATTTCGTCACGCTTAGCAAGCAGACGTTGTATCATACATTCCTTATCAGTAAGCCTACGTTTCTTCGGAGATGCTGGAACACAGCACAGGTACTTCTGTTTTAGATCCTCTAAATGGTTTTGCTCCAGTGTAATAGCATGTAAGACATCAGTGATATAAAGCTCCTTTTTACCTAATAAAGACCTAAGCCGACGATGCCATCCTTCCACTGCATTCTGGCTCCTAGGGTAGCCCAATGTACACGTTTCAGACTGATTCCAAAACGATACATCAAATAGAGGTGGTTGTCTGTCTGACGTAGAACCCCTCATCCCATAACGCCGCGGCCTCCCTAGAATATAGTTATTTTTAAAGAACTCACATAAAGGGGCACCCCGTTCACCTAGAGCCTGTTCAATTTCCGTGAACATCTCCAAGAGATGTTCTGTACGTATGAAAGCAAGTGAAGGCACCTGTTTACATAACAGCGCAAACTGTGTATCTGTACCATATATCTGCGTCAAGTTTAGCTTCTGTATCTGTCGCCATATTATTTGGCACAAATGAAACCAGCATCCTTTTGCAGTACTATTAGGAAGATGTTTCACAATACTATTCACAGCACCCTTTTCAAAGTCACTTAGTACCATGACTGGTGTCAGATTAAGGTGGAACTCTGCACATAATGTAAGTAATGTGTTCCAGAACTGATCATAGCATTACTCGCACTTTGATGGTAAGATAGCGTAGACTACAGGCACTACTTTGTTGTTGCTTGAACCATCCAAGCTACAATGGACAGAGTATATCTGTTTACACTCCCTAGTACTGATTGGAAAAGTACCGTCAACAAGTATGTATTCCGAACGGCAGAGTAGGCCGAGATTACTCTCTGTAGTAAGGAGTACTACATCAGTATTATGGCTCTGGAATGCACTGTGTTTCACAATAAAATTACCCTGCTTCAATGGTATAAGCTCTGGCCTTAAATCCTTCAAACTCGCCAACTGTAAGTGTGGGGTTGTGCTATTCCTACGCCTTACCCTACGTACAGTCTGCTTCAGGGCATCAGTATTTGTCAGTGTGGTAACTACGTCTGTGGACGTGGTTGCCAAAACCTCTGATACAATTCTGCAAGGGTCCTCCATAGTTTGTCCAGCATGCCTTTTAATTGCTTCACGTATCCTACTCTGCTCTACCCGAACAACATCTGGTGCATGAAAATGACCAATACTTTTAAGCAACCTCTCATCATCAGCACATTTCTCTGTTATGCAACGACCCTTACATCTCTGTTTTGCTTTCTCAGTGCAACACCAGTACTTCTTCTCTGAGTTACTCTTTTCCAAGTAGTATTGATAACCATCAATACATAGAATTGCTCGGCCTTTCTGAGATGTAATAGTGCCATATAGTGAACCAATCACACCAGGAGAACTCACTGCTGCTTGATCAGACATTGTACGTAAGCTCACCTAGGAATTAATGACAGTAACTGTATTACTAAACATTACCAGCATTACGGCTATGTTACAGAACCCTGTCTTCCATATATGCATAGTAATTCAAATAGATAACAACCATTACATAGGTTGTACTATACAGAAATGCGATCAGTCATGCTTTATATGTGACGATACTATACTATGTAGTCCATTCAGTATGTACAATTACATAAAACAACTACAGCTATACATTTCTATTACAAGATATCACATTCTGCTACACAGTATACACCGTACTGTACAAGTATAGGATATTGCTACCAGGTATTCCTCATGACTCTATACTGGTGTCAAGGGTGAACTACAGACTTCCCTGCCTATAGCTGACATGGATAGCAGTGCGTAAGGCTACTTATAATGACCTGCTTATAACAATGTCGAGATAGGAGCACTGTACACCTAACTTATACATGACTAACCATACCCTTTCTACAGGACAATGTATTGCACCGTAGATGCCATTGTCCAAAGTCATACTGAC
This sequence comes from Protopterus annectens, assembly GCF_019279795.1. Lineage (NCBI taxonomy): Eukaryota > Metazoa > Chordata > Ceratodontiformes > Protopteridae > Protopterus > Protopterus annectens. The sequence goes on from NC_056737.1 coordinate 1,290,292,176, forward strand.
TGCAATCGTCTACAACTTTGGATAGTACAAACAGTAATCTACACCTCTTCCACACCTCACTAAATAGGGTACACCATATTTATATCAGTATAATATTACATCATGTCTGTTATTCTGTAACACTGACATATACTACTATTTCATATTACCTGTACTTGCATTGTATATGTTACTGACGTATAAGTACATATCAGGAAACTACGTCCTAATATCATATGTTTACTCACCAGTCCAAACGTGCAAACGTATGTCCTTGCTATCGCCGATGTCGGATAATGGCCCCCCTTGCACACTCTAGAACTCGTGCTATATATTTCCAGTCACGGACAGTCCTCATTATCGACGACGCTGTTATCGTGTCTACTTTACTTCCGCAAGTTGTGGACGACGTTTTTTGTGCGACACCGACATCATCGTCGCAACAGTTTTGTCGTCATCGGTTTGTGTCCCATTCAAATCTGCGCCGTTCGTAATGTCGGATTTCAGTGCATGGCGACTATAGGACTTCGATATTCTTGATATGCAGGATTATGCTCAGTCGACATTGTGAGTGACGAACGAAGGGATGCCAGGTATGTAGTCGTCGATAACATGACAGTAAACCATATATATATATATATATATAAGGACATATAAACTAACACTTTTTGTCAAACATAACTTTCTAAATAGCCCTCTCTGTTACAATACTTAAATCAATCATCTTCTTTGAGCTCTGTTGTAGTGACTGAGCAGCAATTTGAGTTCTGTCTTGGTTATTAGATTGTTTTTGTTTAAAGAAATGTTCTGTTCAACGTATTATAGCCTGTTGTTTACATCATCCTCCATATTTGTTTGTTCATCCCTCTGGGTCTTTCCTATCTATTTCCAACAGGGCCACCTACTCACACAGATAATTCCCTAAGTTATCCAGTCTTGCAGGGGCTAGAACCCTCTCCATTCACCATCACTCCAATAGGATTCACTCCACTCCCCTATCCTTCCCTCCCAATTCCAACCTCTAAACTTTTCGACCAATCAAACAACTTTTAAAACTCCAACTCTCTACTACCCTACCCTACTACATCACTTCCTCATACCTCACTTCATAACTCCACCTCACTCCCACACTTGCCTATCTAACAAACAACTACACATGTCTCCTTCCATTTCCCACCATAAATATCATCTCCTACCTGTAACTAGTGTGATGGCACACTAATAGTTTGCTATACACTCACACCTACAGATTCTGTCTCAGCCACTAACATGCTATTAATCACCTTGTCCACCTCCCTTCTCTTATTACTTACCATAGCTCGGAAGTAACAATAAACAGCTCTCCTACTATTTCGTATACACCTACCCAAACCAATCACTTAAACTCCCCATGCATTTCACAGAACCTATTCACAAATGTCCCCTGCTAATATCTTAAGTACAGAATCCTAAATACACTCTCCAATCAACCCAAAGCTAAACCTTACTTTCTATCTACCTTAAAAATGAAACTACATAAAGCAGTTCCTCACAGAGCAGTCATCCTAAGTGGAGACACCCATCCCAATCCAGGACCTAAAACAAGCCAGCTTTCACATGTAATCAACCCTACAAACTAAATTCCTAGTCCAAATCCAAGTACTACTCAAAATGAAAATGTTACCTTTGTCACCATCAACATTAGAAGTGTATGAAACAAAATCACTAACCTGCACATCTAGATAACCCATAATAAAACAGACATACTAGCCATTACCAAAACCTAGCTAAAACTCACCCCGGCTGACTCATAAAATGCCCCTCCCAGCTTTAGTATCCTCTGTAAGGACCACTTAAATAGAAAAGATGGTGGTGTAACGCTTCTATTTCCAAACCACTGTCTAACTACTCCTTACAGTAAACATGTACCAAAATTTAACCCATCGGAACTTCTCATCACTTTCCTAAAACTAAATAACCACAAACAAATACGCATAATTACCCTCTTCTTTGCCCCAGGCAATAGCTTATCCACACTTGAAGATAGTCTGCAGTGCTCAACTACCTCAATCTCACAAGAAAAAATAATGCTAGGTGAAGTCAACATAAACTGGCTTGAACTAACCTCCACTTCCCCTACTTCTAGCAAGTACATATTCAGCTTTGCACAACTAATTAACAGCCCTGCATACCAAGGTAAACCAAAAACCTAACCCTGAACTGGATGTTAGTATAAGACCCTAATAAATTCATCTCCACAGGTACTCTATTAGATTCTCTTAGTGACCACATGCCATCCTATGCCACCAGACTCAACTCAAACCTTTTCAAACAACAAATCCTCAGAACTAGCCACACCCTCTTCAGGTTTGACTCAGTTGCATTCAGTACTATCCCTGAACCCATAAATGGGAATATCCTAAAAGAACACCTAACTGGATGATGTAATAAACACTTTAAACAACAATTTTTTAGATACCCTAAACATACTAACACCTCCAGGGACTAAAAGAGTAAAAGCAAACAATATGATCTAGTTTTCCAAAAACAGTGGAATGCTTATGCACAACACAGATTTAGCCTGGAAAAAAAATTGCAAAAACAAAGGACCCAACTTAACCACAAGACATTCAGGGAACTATACAATCTATCAAAAAAACAAATAAATGATGATAAAAAACAATAATTTTTCCAGTATTCACACATGAACAAATAACCTCCCCCCAAAAATTCTGATCTTGCAACAAAGAAATACTGCATCCTGGTCAACGACATACTCCCAACTTATCTCCCAACATTACTACTCTTAAAGCTGTCATGCAGTTCAGTACATACATCATAGATAGTATTGTCATCCTCAATAAAGATTTTCCCACCTCAACAACTAGTACCCTGCAATCACCTCAAACCAGTAACTCTAATTTTACCGTACTACCTGTGTCTACAGCCTACATAAAAAAATCCTAGATAAGCTCAAACCATGATCCACTGCAGTAGACAACCTCCCTAGCGAATACCTTAAATTAGCTGCAAATAGTATAGCCTTTCCTGTCTCAATACTCATAAACACATCATTCTAAAAATCCCACATTGCTCCCCTATGGAAAAGTTTTAGATTGTCCCCCTTCATAAAGAAGGGCTTTCAACTGAAACCAATAACTTTAGACAAATTGCAGTCCAGTTGCCCTTCTCTAAAATATTAGAAAAATTCATGCAGAAATAGCTGGTTAGCTGGTTAGCTACCTAATCCAAGAAAATCTCCTCAAACCAACAAAACACAGTTTCCATACCTCCCATAGTACAAACACTGCACTCCTAGTCTTGACAGAAACCATTCATAAAGCCACAGATAGTAGCAAACAGCCACCTTGTTCTTAGATCTGTCAAAAGCATTTGATGCAGTCAGCCTTAGTAAACTTCTAGAAATGTCCTCACTTGGTCTGTCTCATTCTACCTTTCATTGGTTTAGAAGCTACCTTTCTGGTAGACAGCAATCAGTCAAATGTTTCTCATCTCTCTCCACCTAGCTCCCTGTCAGCACTGGTGTACCACAGGGTTCTATTCTTGGCCCCCTCCTTTTCAACATGCTCACCAATTCTCTCCACTTATCCACCCAACAATCCTGACTAATTCAATATGCATATAATTGTAACATCATATGCTCCTCTGACAAGCTAATACACCTTCAACAAATCACACAGGAATTCTTTTCTAAAACCAGAAAAATGGCTTAAAACCTGCTGACTTATATTCGACCCAGAGAAAAACAAATTAATACTTTTCTTTCATAATGCTCTACATCATGAAAAAATAACTTCAAAATTTTACCTTTAAATGGCACCATCATCAAGTTAACAACACATACTAAGCTATTAGGGTTTACAATAGATGGCAACTTAAAAATTAGAACTCCATCAAAATGACGCAACAAAAACTTTGAATACTCTACAGAAGCAAAAGTGTCCTTACCATCACAACTAGAATTACCCAAGTAACTGCATACCCTTTCCCAGCACTGCTATATCATGCTTCCATCCTTAATAGCTTGCAGGTGTTACTATCAGTAAAACTTGAATACTGTTAAAATAAAGTTACTAGGTTTGCAGCTAACATCCCCTTCCATAGCCACAACTTCACTGCACTAAAAAAATTTCAAATGGATGGCACTTGCCAACCATCTAAAATTCATGCCCTTACAGCTTGGCTTTAAAATTACTAGTCTACCTGGAAACTGTCCCTCTCTATGTGCTATTCTCCCCAAGTATATCCCTAACCAGGACCATAGGTCCACCGACCAAAACCAACTGTTTGTCTACAAACCCCTAAACTACACTGGGCAAAAACTATTTACTCACTATGTTGTCAAAGCATGTAATTCCTTACCGACTACAATTATATCAATTTGCTGATACCAGCCCTTCAAAGTCACTCTAAAGAGCTATTGAACCAAAAAATGGCTTTGCCCTTGCTTCCCCCCTGGATAGAATTGCTCAGCCTTTCACGGTCACCTATACCCTACTCATCTGTCTATTATACTTTCTTATATCCACAGAACATTTCCTCTTACTCTATCCTACAATACTACTCTCCTAACCTTCATAGTTACCTTTATATCCTATGCCATAATTTCTATTTTCAATCTCAAAAGACAGATGCTTAATTCAATAATTTTAATCACTGTTTCTTTTTCCAAATTAGAAATGTGTGTAGCCACTACTGACTGTGTTTCATGTACTTTATATCCCACCTGCTTAAGCTAACCACTTAAAAGCTGTGTAATTACCATAACATAGTTAATAGACAAATCTCATATATATATATTCTAAACCTCTCTGCTTACACTTTTTATTAACTACTGTGTACCTTAATTTTTATAAAATTTTACTTTTATTGTATTAATTCTCATTTACTTCTTGTAATTACTTTACTGTGGAGCTCTTCTCCCCAGGCATCCACTGAAAATTATAATTCACCCAGATGGACTACTCTGGTAAACCAATGTCATTAAATAAATAAATAAATAAATAAATAAATAAATAAATAAATAAATAATAATAATAATAATAATAAAAATTCATGGCCTCTGGATATGGCTTGCTCCAGCAGTTTCAGATTTATTGACAAGTAAACCACTAATTTCATTTAATAACATTTGTCAGAAAGACCTACAAGATACTTATACTTTTTTTAGATGACCCATAGTGACATGTATTGAGAAATTACATATATTTTATTTATTTATTTAATTATTGATTGATTGATTGATTTTATTTATTTATTTTATTTTACATTTGATTACTAGATGATATCTGACTAGGCCAGGAGCCTGTTTTCAGTGGAGACCCAGGGAGAAAAGCTCCAGAAAAATTTAAGACAGTATCAATAACAGTAGATAAAAGTAATACCACATGTGACAAAAATAAGTGAAATACAAAAACAATTGAGTTACAGCTGAAATATAGTTACAGTAAAATACACTACAATGAGTTATGTTGAGAAATGTTTGTATTACAAATATATTTACATCTTCAATATCATATTAAAGCTTTTTTATAAGTTGTTACAGAGAAATCTGATAGGGCAGGTAGAGAGAAAATGTTATAATTGATATAAGAAAAGATTTAATTTAATTTAATTTTATTTCAGACTTGTTTACTTGGGTAGAGTACTCCTCAAACATGAGCAATTTCATGCTCAGACCAGTTTGGAATAAAAACAAATAACAATAAATAACAAGTATAATAGGACAAATAGCTAAAGCAGCAATATTAAAAAAAAAACAATTGCTATAACAAGCTTAAATGGATTGTTCTAAAATTAAATAGCAAAAGATTGTGTGCATATATACATATGGATAATATTAAGGAAGAAGGTCAGAGCAGTAGTACGACAGAGATGTAGTTGGAGGAGTTGAGTCAGCAAAGCTGTAGGATGATTTGATAAGTGGATAAAGACAGAGATAGAAAGATGCTGTCATTGAGCTCCTTTCTTTCTAACCTTCATACAAACTATTTCTAGCATAAGGAATGTTTTTAACATTCCTATGAACTGCATCTAGCATAAGGAGTCAGTGCTTCTAGTTAATATATCAGCCAATGAAAGCACAGTTTACCCTCATGCCTCATGATAATCTAAGCACTGCAACTTAATTTGGGGCTGCTGATCATTTCTGCTGCAGAAAAATTGTGAGTAGATTATACAGCTCTGATTACAACAGGTGTGGTTAATGACAGGAAGACTAGTATTTATTCTAGTGCTGAATGACCCAAGTTACGGAGAGTCAATAGTGTCTCAGTTTATTTATGCCATAAATGTATCAGTATCATAGTAGGAAGGAATCATTAGTCAGATTCTTTGCTTTTACAGAATTATCTTTAAATATATGCACAGCAGGCTCTCCTAAAATGAAGTGTTGTTGAGGGCACAAGAAGAAAGGCACTTCATCAACACAGATGATGATTCTGGATAATTCGCTGATGTATAAAACCAATTAAGCACCACTTTAGGCATGTCTGCAAATGCTACAAAGGTGAGAATCAACAAAGCCTGATATCTGTGCCAATGTCAGTGCCCCAAGCTTCGCCATACCTCTAAGATATGCTGAAGGATAAACAAAGCCTGATACCTGTGCTGATGTCAGTACTCCAAGCATCTCCATACCTCTAAGACATGCTGAAGGATAAAGAAAACCTGATATCTGTGCTGATGTCAGTGCCCTGAGCTTTGCTGTACTTCTAAGATATGATGAAGGATAAACAAAGCCTGATATCTGTGCTGATGTCAGTGCCCTGAGCTTCACGGTACCTCTAAGATATAGTGAAGGATAAACAAAGCGTGATATCTTTGTTGATGTCCTTCACCATGCCTATAGGATGTGATGCATCAAGAAGATACAGTATCGAGGGGGCGTGGCCAAGATGTCCACAGTGTAGCAGCATTTTCTATCAGCTCTGTCTTTCAGACCTTTTTTTTTTGACAGGAATTTAAAAACATATCTATCCTAATTTTGGATTTTTTTGTCTTAAACTAATTTTTTAGACTATATATTAGGATAATATATAATTTTTTTTTATAAATATTAAATTTTCCTGTCAAATACTATTAAGGAAACTTCAGCAGCAGAACAACATGAGCTACAACAAATATTCTCATCAAGAATCATCTTTTAAAAAAGAACTTCAGTCATTAATAACTAACCTATAAGAACTTTCAACAAATCTAGATAAAATGGATATGAAAATAGACAACTTTAAGGAGAAATGTACTCAACAAATGGATCTTATTCATGATGACCTTACTCAGCAAAAAAGGCAGATATCTGGAATAGAAACAGCTTTGAATGACATGGACAGCAAAACTCAAGAAAATGAGCATAACATTGAATTTTTATTAATACAGAACACCCTTCTTCAATCAGAAGAAGATGATCTTGAAAATAGATCACGAAGAAACAATATAAGAATATTTGGCTTACCTGACAAAATAGAAGGAACTGATATGGTGAAATTCCTCTCTTCTTGGATTCCTGAAATTTTGGATCTTCCAGAGGCTTTTCCATATGGTATTGAAAGGGTATACAGATCCTTGGTAACAGCTAAAAATAACAAACCTAGTTTTACTAAATCTGTCATTGTGAAATTTCTTTCTTCCCATGGCAAAGAGATGGCATTAAAGACAGCATGGGCAAAATCACCAATCAAAATAAAAGATAAAGTCATTAGATTTGATAATGATTATTCTCCAGCTGTGATCTCAAAAAGAAAGATATTTTTGCCTTTACTTAAAGAACTTAAGAAAAATCAAATAAAAACACATTTGCTTTTCCCTGCAGAACTAAAAATTTTTCATCAAAGTGGATATAAAATATTTGAAGATCTAGACTCTGCCATCTCATACATTAAAAATAACAAAATTATAGAAAAAATAGAAGACATAGGGCAGGATTCACGAAGGCTTGCACGGAGTGTAAGAGATGTGCAACGCTCCATGCAAGCCTCGCGATCCAGGAACAGCCCTAAACTCTGTGTAAGAGACCAGCTAAAACGTCTCTTACATGGACTGGGCGTGGACATGCTAAATACCTCACTTGCAGCCGAAAGGTATGCAAATGAGGTATATTAGCGATCCATGAAGCAGAAACCAGTCCGTGTAAGAGACGTTTTAGCTGCAGAAATGTACTCAGTTGACAACTGAGTACGTTTCTGCAAATTCCACAACAGAGCCATGTCAGCTCCAAAAAAAGGGTGCATATGACTCAGGCAGCATGCCAATGGCCAAATATGTGGCCATTGGCAAGATAATCTGATGCCAAAATATTAAAAATAAATTTTTTTTTTCGGCGATCGCCAATGTTTAAACCCAGAGCAGCCCCGCGCAAACGGGCTGCGCTGTATAAAACCATAAAAAAGAAGGTTATAAACCCACAAATGTGGGTTTCATGCAATACATGGAATGACAATGCAGAGACCTGCAGACCAAAAACAACATGGCCACCGTGTAGTGGTTGCTAAGGGGGGAAGCTGAGTCTAAGTCATGCAACTAAGCATTAGTAGGCAATCTCATGTAAATGAGGGTTAGGATACTGAATCACACAGTCACATAGCAAATGAGCACAGTTTGAGTAGTGTAAGAGATACATAAGGGGGAGGAAAAGAGTAGGAGATAGGTGACATCACAGGGGGGAATGGTAGAAAGAAATGCAGTTCATTGGAGGTCAGTGTAACATGACAGATGACAGACACAGATCATGGAAAGAGGTGTGCCACTAGATAAGTCAGGGAAAGTCAAGAAATGGAAGGTGTACACTGTTACTTACACCAAAGTTTCTTGCTGGGCGTGCATGCGCGCAGCGCCATGAAGCACGAGTAGGGCAGTGAGTGCACGTGTAAGGCAGACTGAGCATGTGGGAGCGTGTTGGGAGATGTTTAACACTGTTTGCGCTGGTGTGCGCGTGTAGGGCAGGCTGAGTATGTTGGAGGCTGCTGGCAGATGTGTAACAGTGCTTGCGCGGGTGCATGCATGTTTTAACCCGAATAAGTAGATTCTGAACCATGTAAGCACGTGTGCACGCGTGTAAGCCACTGTGAGCATGTTTCTGATGGTATGCACGTTGCTCCCCCCTGAGGAAACAGAGAGGAAAAAGGAAGCAACAGAATTAATAGGAAGCTAGCAGGGATAACTGCTGAAGCTAGCAGGTGAAAACAATTAGAAGCAGGCAATTACACAGGCAGAATAGTAGCCCAGACCAGCACTTAAAACTCTGCAAACAGTAGTGCAGGATGTTTCTCTTAAGAGACACTGCAAGACAGGAGTAAGCTAATAGAAGTGAAAACTGAAAAAGCTTAATTCAGAGCAGAAATGTTAGGGGCTGCCATAGCTTGTCATAATGAGACATAGGCGACTTGCTGAGGGTGGTGACAATGCAGATGGTGCCAGACAACCCACAGTGAGGAGACGGAGAAGAGTGTACAGGCCCAGGGTCACCTACCACGGGTTACATGAGCTGGAGATAGTAGAGCACTATAGAGTGGACAGAGAGCTCCTGCAGCAAATTGTTGAGCTGTGCAGGCCATGCCTCACACACAGAACCAACAGAGGGGAACCAATCCCAGTGGAAACCAAGGTATGTGTTGGCCTAAGAATACTAGCAACAGGTACCTTCCAGAGACCAACTGGCAATATGATGGGGATATCACAGGCATCAGCCTCCAGGGTACTGCACCAGTTCCTGGATGCCATGTCAGCACATGTTGGTGATCATGTATATTTCCCCAATGCCTGTGAGGTATTGGCCAGCAATATGCGTCTCTTCCAGTAAATAGCGGAATACCCTGAGGTAGTGGGTGCAATAGACTGCACGCACATACGCATCAAAGCACCAGCTGGTGAGCAAGGTATGGCCTACATTAACCACAAGGGCTTCCCCTCCATCAACTGCCAGGTCATGTGTGATTCCCAGGGCATAATAATGAATGTGTGTGCTGGCTGCCCTGGGAGTTACCACGATTCCCACATCTGGCATTTGACGCAGCTGTACCAGACATTTGCCAATGGGGACATCCCACATGGACACCTAGTGGGGGATGCAGGTTATGCACTGGAGCCATGGCTGATGACACCCATCAGAAATGCACACACACCTGAACAGGAACGCCATAATGAGGCACACGCACAAACACGTAATGTAATAGAGTGTGTGTTTGGGCTGCTCAAGTCACGGTTCCGGTGTCTGGACATATCTGGTGGAGCCTTGCAGTACACACCAACTACATGTACCCAAATTGTCATGGTATGTGCTATGCTACATAATATGATCTTGCGAAAACAGCTGCAGCAGGACCAGCATAGGGCCGGGCCAAACAGCCCCCCACCATTGCCAAGGCCATCACAGGCAGAGCGTGACTCAGAGGAGGAACAACCTGAGCCTGCCCCAGTAGGCAGAAGGAGGCGTGCCCAGTATGCCCTGGCCTTGGCAAAGAGGCAACGCATAACACATACACTGGCTCAGTAGGAACCATGGGAATGATACCCCCTCTGACTCACTCAAATAATAACATGGATGCCTAAAATGACATGACCTGCTCACAAACATGTACAGGGAAGTGTAATATGCGCATCCAACAGAGGCAGCCCTGCAGCACCACCTGAGGCATGAATGCCATGTGTTAAGTAATGTAACACCATGTACTATATGCACACCTGAGCACCCTGACTAACATCCACCCTCATCAAGCATGAAGCCACAAAATGATGATGGGATGATCAAGTGCAATAACTGGCTGAAGTAATGCAGTTAGTCAAAGGGGAGCCAATGTGTTTCAGGCTGGGAAGATATGCGGAGCATGACATGATGCACCACCTGCTAGGGGTGGCGTGCACCTATCATGCCATGCCCCATGGATACTGGCAAAGGCTGTCAGTACCCACAGCATGCCCTGAATAGGTAAGTCTCAAAACACAAACCCACCTTCATAGGTTCCACAAGGGATAGGAACCTAGATGTAATGCTACCCAATGACAGATGTCTAAACAGCAAGATGTGTGCAGTGTAAATGCACACAGTATGGAGAATGTAGATACCAGTCCTGTAATAGAGAACTGGGTCAAGGCTCACATCAGCACCCTAACACTACCAGGTCACACCTCATACTGTGCTGTACAGCTGCAAAACATGGAACAAGCTACAAAAGGAGGGTGACTAGCAATAAATGTCAAGGATAACCACACCCCCATGTTGGTACCACAACAAGAAGCAGCATGGATTAGCCATGGTCAAATATCAATGGCTAAAACCGCCTCCCAGTATATAGCCTGCTGCAGACTACTGTCCTAATACCAGGAACTGCACCTGGCCTATGTTGGAATACATGAATATATCAAGCCCCCCAAACCACATTATATTGCTTGACTGAAAATACCCAGACATACACCGGTAGCATTATACTAGCACCAACACAGTCGGAGAAAAGTTCCCAGAATCCATAAACCAAAATGCCCAGGAACAATGTACCACTCCCACAAGAGGGGTAAGCATACTGGATGTGATAATCAGCAACATGTGTACTGGATGGCAAGATGAGAAGTGTACCCCTCACCGGTAAGACCAGACCATAGAGTAATCACACTGGATATACACATCCTGACCCCAGTCCCTGGCCAGAATACCACAGTGAAAAACATGTGTAAAGCATAGGTTGCAGCCCTCCAAACTGATGTTGAATCCATGAAAGGCCCTGTGCAAGTGCAGAATATGGGACACACCACAGAACATGTTATACAGGCATTCCATGAACACAGCCAGGAATGCTTGGAGTATGCAATCACAAATAACAACACACAATGCCATACACGCAGGCATCTGGCATGCTGGACTCCAGCCATTACCAAACCATGCAAGAGAATGAGGAAGCTACCACATGATACAGCAAACATAAAAAGGGAAGTAATCACTGACCAGTAGTATGGCAATAACATATGTCCACACATACAATCCACTAAGGCCAGCCACACAAGTAGAATCTGTGAATCCAGAGGCAATGTGACACCAGTCCCAAGTACACAGACAACCACAACACCCCCCAATAAATACAAATATATGTGATAGATGCAACCATGTATCCAAACCAGAGATTGTGCTCCACCAACTCAGTACTGTCAAAACTAGTCAGGAGGAGAAGGTAACCACATACACCACAAACCCAGTCCCACATAGACCTACCACAACTGTAAACCAAACACATAAACACAGACAAATATTCCCAGAGGCCTTAATTACAAACACACCATACCAACAGAAGCCTCCAAAGCAGATCACAAGCAACCACAACCTTCAAACATAGCACATGCAATGAATAGTACGCAAAGCTGGTGTGCCAAACAGTCACAGGCCAGAAGGAGAAACAGCATGCCTGATACAGTTGTAATAGGTGTCTGTATAGGCAGACACATTGCTGTCCCACTCACCAGACTGAACAAGGGAAAGGGTAGAGTAAGCTGCCTGTAGGCTGCCACAAAATGCCACATAACACAAGTACGCAGGTCACCCCAAAGCAAGCAGAAATATGATGCACTCAATGTCCATGCTGGTGTGAATTACCTGAGATGTACCTCCCTGGTCAACATGAAAAGAGACATGGATGGTCCCTCTGAGTATGTACCCCAGGCCGGTATGACACTGGCTGTGTGCAGCATCCAACCCTCACCAAGAATGATGCCACAGTACAAACACAGAATGCTCATGTTTAACAGCTGGCACAGTTACAGCTGTCAGTCCAAGAGGGTCTAATGTCTGTCTGCTTGAGATGTCAAGCATGACAAGCCATGCTGCTGTTCCAGGGATGGCTTGCACCTGTTACCCGTGTGCGTCTGGATACTGGATAAGGCCTTTGCTGCCTCCATAGAGCCGTATGTAGGCAAGGTCAAAAAGACTACCCACCACCCTAGAAAACATAAGTGGTAGGAAACATAAGGGTAATGCTGACCAATGCCAGATGTGTAAACTACAATATGCATGCCCCTGAGGCACTTCCCATTATGGAGAACATCGATGTCTGTGCAGTGACAGAAGCCTGCTGCAAGCCTAGTGACAGCACACCAGCACTACTAGGTTATACCACATATCATGTGTTATGGCCCCAACACCTGCACCAAAACATCAAAGGAGGGGGAGTATTCATATGCAGCACAGACACCCATATGGCCAGGTAACTGACAATGCACAAAGCAGCGGAGACCACCCATGTGCACCTAACTGTAGTCAAAACTGCTGTACAGTCTGTAGCATGAGACAGACCACACTCTCACACACAAGAACTCCACCCAAACATCTTGAAGACACTGGACAGTATGAATGTCCCACCAAATACCAGACAAGGTACACACAAATTACCACATAGGTGGCAAACCATTATGTATGCAAGGAGTAATCAGGGACCTAGGGACACAGGTCGACAGTAATCTGTCATGTGACACTCACAATGCCAATGTGGCTAGGAAGATTGTCGATATTGGACACCGTATCATGAAAGGATTCACATCTACATCAACAGAGGTCACTGTGCCGCTGTACTGTTCCCTTATCAGACCCATAATCTAGTGCAATGACTCATATGGGATGTACCGTACGTGACACCTGCAGCGGTTCGGAAGATCTCATAGTTACCCCACCAACAGGATAAAGGGTGTGAAATATATGTCATATGCTGCCTGGCTGTAGACACCCCAGCTGAATGCAGTCACAGACTGCCTACACAGAGGCATTGTATGTCTGTTGTACAAGGCCATGTCCAACACAGGAGTAATGGACATGCTCCACCACAGGAAATCAAAGCCACTGGAGCTGTGAGAGTGACAGATGTCAGCCTCAACACATAATGAAATAAGATGTGCTGGAGGGACAGATACATAACCCAGAGGCTCCCCACACCAAGAAAAAGGATCCCAATCCAGGTTAGGCAGAGCCCCTCACTGACACCCCTCAACAGGAATATTGCCAAGTGGATGGATGATCGTACATGTATACTGGGGGTCCTCACTGTGTCACGACCAGACAGAGGCACAGTGAAGAAATTCATAAATGGCCATAATAGAACATAGCAAGGGGTGGCGAAAGACACACTCACTCTGGCTAGGCTTACTAATGGCCTAGGGTGTAGAGCCTAGTATGAACCCATGAACCTATGAAGATACAAAATGTACAGGACACTAAGGATAATCACAAGGCTTACCCAACTGATGGTAGGAACCATGTTGGGCATCCACAGATATGCTCCGAATCACACAGATATTACAAACAACATACCAAACACACACACACATATTGCTAACATACAACCTGTCAGGTGCAGTGCAAACACCCCCCCCCGAGTGCAAAATACCTATCCCAGCAGACTGATGGCCCCCTGACATTGCAGATGCTGAGGTAACAGCCATCATCTGCAAAGCAGAACACACAGCAGCAAAGGTATGTGATGGTGTCCTGTGCTGAGGCCAACATGGACTCCAAGAATAATGGAATGCCAAATCACACTACTGCCCAATGTCAGCCTTACCACAGGATATGTACCCAAAGAGCAGTGTACAACAACAGTGGTCCATCACAACAAAGGTGTTGCCTGAATGGATACTCCAAACTACCACCCCAGGATCCTAACAAGCTTGTTCTGCACAGCTATGGAAAGGATCAGTATGTACCGCAGACAGAAGGCTATTGTAGACCTACTGATACTGGACCCTACACAGTGTGGCTGTCTTAACTGCAGATCCTGCCCATAAACATGTTTGACCCATTTGAAGCAGTCATTAAGGTCATTGATGAGGGCAATGTGGTCCACACAGCGTAGCTGGACCATGCACATGCTTCTAGACAATACCGTATGAGTTCAGTATGGATATGTTCACCAGCTTAAATATATACCCCTATGTCAGTAGAGGGGTTGCAAACCAGACCAATGACAGAACTGACATGGTCAGACATGCCGCATCCATGTCAGACTACAAAGCAGATATGAGTGGCATCCCACAAGGCCTGGTCTTGGCCCCCCCCCCGTTCTTGTATATATGTCCCATAGGTATAGGCCAACATGGAAGGACTGTGACTGAACATGTATGCAGAGGAATACAAACAGCCCACCATATCCGACCCCCAGCTGACACAAGCAACCCACAAAAGGGCCACCTACAAACAGACAACTGTAGCCATAGCCATGTCAGCAAGCTAATTGCAGAACTGTGTATAGACAACCACCGTGGATATACAGTAAGTGCCCACAAATTACCACACAGGTGTTAACCCATGACGTACCTAACATGTAATGTGAGACCTGGGTACAAAAGGTGATAGATATCCTGCACTGGACAAACATGTGGCTGTAGTGTTCGCAGAAACATATA
Organism: Protopterus annectens; assembly: GCF_019279795.1. Taxonomy (NCBI): domain Eukaryota; kingdom Metazoa; phylum Chordata; order Ceratodontiformes; family Protopteridae; genus Protopterus; species Protopterus annectens. The sequence goes on from NC_056737.1 coordinate 1,290,307,524, forward strand.
CTATATACCCACCCAAGCATGAAGGTTGGCAGATGTAGATAAGGGGAACTCACTGTGGCTCTGCAGTCATCCTCCATCAGCACCACAAGTGACTACAATAGCCCCTGTGGGATATACCGCAGCAGACACCTCCATCAACTGTAAAGTCCACAACAGTACCCCACCAGGAGTAGCAAAGAGCATGAACAGATGCCATGTGTTGCCTGAGTAAACAAACTGCAGCCCCACACACCGCCATACTGCCCAGCTACAGGCAAGCTGTGCCTGATGTATGAAGCCATGTCCAACCTGGAATGAATGAACATGTTGCACCTTGTACAATCTGAATGGCAGTGAGCTATGCACATGAGAGACCTGAACCCCAGCACTGACATACATAGGACAAGCTGTACAGAATGATCCATAACACAGAAGGCACCCCCACTCTTCAGTAAACTCCTGGTATAGGTCAGCCAGAGAGTCACATATCGACACCCCTCAAGAGGAATCCTGATGAGTGGATGGGAGATGGTAGGCTAACCCTGGGTATCACTGTTATGTCAGAGGTAGATGGAGGCACAGTATACTAACCATGACATATGCCATGGCAAACTCCAGTTACAATGTGTGTCGAAGGACAAACACACCCTGTGACTAGCATCAGAAATGGCCTAGGGAACATTGCTAGTGTTTGCCAATGTCCACCCATGTTGTGGAATACACTAGCAATGTTGGACGAGCCTGGTGTAGGTAGTCCATATCTAAACATAATGCAACATGGTCATATGTGCACAACTGGCCCCTACACAGTCTGTTGTGCTCACTATGAACATGTCAAGCAGTCATAGGACTAAAGCCCAGGATACTGTCCACCACAGTGAAAGTACTGAACCAGTACACTATACGGTACTACAGTGTTAGGTCATTATGAAAGTATGTTGAGAACTGTCTGCAAAGTATCCCATGCAATCCCTGCAGGCACAGTATAATCCCTGTTGTGGCAGACACGAAGCAGTTGGCCAGTTAGTACACAACATGACACCCAACACACAACCATAAACGTGAGATATTGTTGAAGTTCACACACACCCAAATATGTGGTGGACTTCAGAGTGCAACATATGGAAAGCTCACACTGGGCATGCTCGCACACTTTGATAAATGAGGCATATGTCAGACAACATGCCATGGAAAGGCTGAACTGGGCATGCTCACACACTTAGGCCTTATCTCCATTTAGCAGTTGGCCACACATATCTGGTATTTATGCGTGTCAGTCCAGGAACCAACCACAACACAGCAATCTGCCCAGTGCTCACAGTAAATGACTACAGAGACATAAGTGATATAGTGGATCGCCATATGCAAACATCTTCCACAGATACACAAGTTGGTCATAGGAACAGGGAATGCTATGGCAATAAAGACCTGCAAACAGTAGAACAGCACAACAAATATTGTGCATCCGACAATTGAACATATGGGTGTAGAGGTCAATACTAGGCTTGTTGCCCTAGGGAATGACAGCTCAGCCAGATTGTGCTTGGCATCTGCATCCCCAGGACAGTAGGCTACTGTGCCACTGTAAAGTAGGTCACAGAAGGCAACATGTGAGTCTAGTGAGCTGTGCCTCTGTCAAGCAGGGGCACAGTGGAGGTCCCAGGGATTGAATGTGCTAAGCCACAGCCATGTTGTCGGTGTGTGCTGGGAGAGGGTTGCTGAGGATCTCTGATAGTAGGTGTCTGTCAATAACAGACTAAGGGGAGCCCTATCTGCATTCTCTGGACGATTCCACTGTCAACACTGTGTTGTAATGATTATGTGTGAATGAAGTGCCATGCCGGAACTGTTCACAGATGTCCTCCCTCTGTGGGCTACAGCTCTGCAATGTATTAGGTCACTCTGTCTGTTGTACGGCGCATATATGGCTGGTGTACAGCTGACAGGTGTCTTGTTGTGGAGCAGTCATGGGTATATGTGGGATAGCATGATCAATGCAAACCGTACACATGCTCATAGAATGCAATTGTCAAGGATTATGCTGAGTGGCCAGTATAGTCCCCAGCATGGGTCCTCTGAAGTCGCCCACCCCAGTCTTCACAAGTGCAGAGTCTGTTTGTGCTAAATACAGTTTGTGTGCAGTGACAACCTTGCCTGGGGTGGAGATGGGATATGGATGTCCAGGGAAAGGTGGGTATGGTCAGATATCAACAATGGTGGTCTACCTCTGGTGTGGAACAGTGAGTACCCACGTTGCAGATGGACAGGTGCAATATGTATTCCCCATGTGGCTGTGGTGTGTGGTTCTGCCATAGCACATGGACCCACAAATTGTAGTGGCTGTAGGGTAAAGTGGTAGAGGCCTGAGTAGTTCTCACACACAATATGCCTGTACCTGATGTTAACAACTGGAATGGTGTATGTGAACACCTGCATATCCTGGCACTGTTCCCAGGGAAGCTAAGTGTGTGTCCTGGATGTGGGTGTGGTGTTCTGGACTGGTTGTGTTGTGTGTTACAGGTCCTGTGGTCACAAAGCATGGTAAAGAACATAACCTGCCAGTGCGATGTGCATATCTGACCCTGACGTAGGTGGCTGCAAATGCATATATATGCTATCCCCCACCTGACAGGTAGTACTACATGTACATACCTCTATAGAAATAAAGATGTCAGCACCCTATAAATACTGCAGGTGCAGAACCAATGCCCAATAATTCGGATAGTGTGTTCTGCTAATGCGTCTCCTTCAAGTGTCATAATATAGTTAGGTAGGGGTTCGAATCCTGCAAATGCTCAGTGTGTGTGTGTGGGTGTGTGGGTGAGTGGGGTTTGTGTGTGTGAAAGGCTGTGAGAGGAAAATGCCCCTTTTGGCAACTGGGAAAACACACTACAGGATGCACATTCCCCTTTCTAAACACTGATGATGTCAGCACCCTATAAGTACAGCAGGAGAAAGGAAACCTCCCAGTAATGTGAATAGCACATTCTGCTAATGCGTCCGTCTCGAGTGTCATAACATAATTAGGTAGGGGTTTGAATCCTGTACATTCTCAGTGTGTGTGGAGGGGGTTAGTGTGTGTTCAAGAATGTATGAAAGAAGTATCCCTTTTGCCAACTAGGAGAATACACTACAGGATGCACATTCCCCTTTCTAAACACTGATGATGTCAGCACCCTATAAGTGCAGCAGGAGAAGGGAATCCTCCTAGTAATGCGAATAGCGCACTCTGCTAATACGTCCGTCTCAAGTGTCGTAACATAGTTAGGTAGGGGTTTGAATCCTGTACATGCTCAGTGTGTGTGGAGGAGGCTAGTGTGTGTTCAAGTCTGTATGAAACAAGTATCCCTTTTGCCAACTAGGAGAACACACTGCAGGATGCACATTCCCCTTTCTAAACACTGATGATGTCAGCACCCTATAAGTACAGCAGGAGAAGGGAAGCATCCCAGTAATGCGAATAACACGCTCTGCTAATGCGTCCGACTCGAGTGTCGTAACATAGTTCAATAGTGGTTTGAATCCGGCAAGTGTGTGTGTTTGGATGAGGGGGGGTAGTGTGTGTGCAATTTTGTGTGAGGGAAATGCCCCTTTTGGCAACTGGGAGAACACACTACAGGATGCACATTCCCCTTTCTAAACACAGATGACGTCAGCACCCTATAAGTACAGCAGGAGAAGGGAAGCCTCTCAGTAATGCGAATAGCGCACTCTGCTAATGTGTCCGACTTAAGTATCATAACATAATTAGGTAGTGGTTTGAATCCTGCAAGTGTGTGTGTTTGGATGAGGGGGGTTAGTGTGTGTGCAATTTTGTGTGAGGGAAATGTCCCTTTTGGCAACTGGGAGAACACACTACAGGATGCAAATTCCCCTTTCTAAACACAGATGATGTCAGCACCCTATAAGTAGAGCAGGAGAAGAAAAGCCTCCCAGTAATGCGAATAGCGCACTCTGCTAATGCGTCCGACTCGAGTGTCATAACATAGTTAGGTAGTGGTTTTAATCCTGCAAATGGCAAGTGTGTGTGTTTGGATGAGGGGGGTTAGTATGTGTGCAATTTTGTGTGAGGGAAATGTCCCTTTTGGCAACTGGGAGAACACACTACAGGATGCACATTCCCCTTTCTAAACACAGATGATGTCAGCACCCTATAAGTACAGCAGGAGAAGGGAAGCCTACCAGTACTGTAAATAGCGCACTCCACTAATGCGTCTCTCCCGGGTGTCATAATATAGTTAGGTAGGAGTTTGAAACCTGTAAATGGCATGTGTGTGTGTTTGGATGTGAGAACTCTGTGTGTGTGCAATTCTGTATGAAAAACATGTGCTTTTTTGAAATCAGGGGATCACACTACATGATGCACATTACCCTTTCCAAACAGTGATGATAACAGCACCCTATACATACAGCTGGAGAAGAGACATCTGCCAGTACTCAGAATTGCGCAACCTGCTACAGCGTCACTCTCAAGTGCCATAACATATTTAGGTAGGGGTTTGAAATCTGCAAGTGGCAAGTGTGTGTGTGTTTGGATGTGGGGAGTTTGTGTGTGTGCATTTCCGTATGAAAAACATGTTAGTTTTGGCAATCAGGAGATCACACTACCTGATGCACATTACCCTTTCAAAATACTGATGATGTCAGCACCCTATAAGTACAGCCAGAGAAGAAGAACTGTCTAATAATCCGAATAGTGCGCTTCGCTAATGCGTCTCTCTCACGTGTCGTGACTTTGTTAGGTAGGGTTATGAATCCTGCAAATGGCAAGTGGGGGTAGTAGGGTGTGTGTAAATACAAGTGTGAGAAAACAGATCCTTTTGGCAAATACTACAATACACCAGATGCTGCATATTCCACCAGTAAACACAGGGGATGTCACCACACTATCAGCACAGCCAAACAGGGCTAGTTGGCTAGTAATGCCAATAGTGCGCTCTGCTACTGTGTCTATTACCATTGCCAGAGTACAGATAGGTATGTTTTGGTAACCCACAACTGCCACGTGTGGTTGTGTCACACATTATGACCTTGTGTGGGTCTTTGTACATAACAATGCATGCCATTGCCTAAACCAGCAATGGCATTGCACACATGATGTATGTGTGTGACACATACACATAAATACCTGTGACCTGCAGTAGTTATCATGTCTGACACATGCCTCGAGTGGATAAATAGTATTTGCAATGTATACCAATATGACTGTGTCTTACTGTGCAGCGGCCGCACGTGGTATGTGTCTATACAGTGTGGGTGTATATGGTAAAATACCTACAGCAGGGGATACACATCTGGTCTGGGCCATATAGTGTACATGTAGTTGATGTACAGGTGCTGCATGTTCCCACCTGTTGTGGTAGTGGTAACATGTCATTCCACTGCAATTCAGTGACCACATGCTGTGAACCCTTCAACTAGTGTGTTGTAGCTACAGTAATGCTCACGCACAATGTTTGGCTGGATGCAGTCCAGCCATATAAAGACAGTTCTTGAGACTGTCATATTGCCAGTGTTGTTATGGAGGATAGGTGGTCTTCCTGTGTATGGGAGGGTTGTGTGTGCCAGGCTATGAACCAGATGGCAGTCCGACACACTGTTAGCTGCACATGATTAGGCCCTGATGCTTTGTGCTGTGCCAACAACCTGGAGGTGTGTGTATCTGTGGTATCTTGGGATACCACCCCCCTGTCCATGTGTGTTACATGTGTAGGGGACGACAGGCATGGTATGGGGCATAACCTGTCATGGATGGGTAACACCTGTGAGCCATGAATCAGGACTCTGGTACTGCACAGACATTGCAGTTCACCGTGCTGAGGACAGTGTCCGGTGCATGCATCTTGCGGTGTACACTACTGTTGTTGTGTAGCAGCACTGTTAGTGTCCTAACCTGTGTGATACCTGCAGAGGTGGCTATGTAAACCATGTCCTGCAGCATAAGGCAGTATGTGTGTATCAAGGAGCTTTGCCAATATACATCGGGCCATGGGTGTCACGTGCAAGATGACCCTTGCACATCATTGTGGCTTCCCTAGCATGTAAGCACACGTTGACAGCCAGCGGATACCCTATGAATGACATTGGAGACTGAGAATAATGTAGACATACAACACCCTTCCCACATATAGTGGTAGCATACCTGGTGAGGGTATGTTGGCAACCAAGATCAGGCTCATACTGGCCTGTGCCACATGCTGAGAGATCCATTCTGTGTTCCCTATCATGTAGTCCAGGGAGGTATGTCTCAGGTCAGCCATACTGGCATGGTCAATGAGTGAGTCATATGTGTCCATGCCTCTGACTGACCTGTATGCATGTGTTCTGTGGTGGACCATAGTGCCCCTGAGGCATATCACTGTGACCTTCACCAGATACAGCCTGTTGAGTGGGACCCCAGTGCAGCACCCAAGACAGGTACCTGACACGTCTGTAGAAGGTGTATTGTGTAGCCCTACAGGCTGTGAGTGTGTGGCACATGGGATGTGTGTGCCATGTGTGGCATGTGCTCTGTTCCGACGGAACATATGCCTGTGTGCCAGCTACGGAGGTGTGTGATGCTCAGGCAGGATGCTATTCTGAGTCCCCACGTATGCCCCAGTGTGTTCAGCATGCTGTCAGTGCGTGTCAATGTCTGACTTGTATTGTAGTCACTGTAATATTTTTTATTTATTTATCTTACATTTGTTGACCGGGATAGTCCGACTGGATGCATGTCCATTTCCAGCGGAGGCCCGGGGAGAAAAGCTCCAAGGGTAAGCAGATAGAGCATTACATAATACCAGCATTACATATTACAAACAGATTATTTATAGAGATTACATAAGTAAGCAAGTTAAACATGTTCTACAGGTTAAAGTTAGTCCTGAGCACAAGTCAGGATTAAATTAAATTACACAGTAAACTGGTTAACAGATTTTACACATTCGAGTTAGCCAGGCTTGATACATTGACATAGCCAGTTAAGTGACAAATGTTGTTTGAGTCTAGTGTTAAATTGACCTAAGGTGGAAAGTAAGGTAATATCAGCTGGAAGTGAGTTCCAGGATCTACTTACAGAGTTTGCAAAGAGAGAATCACCGGCTGTGTTATTAATTTTGCTAGTCTGAATTAGTAGTTTGTTAGAGGATTGAAGCGGTCTAGGATTGTTATAGGGGGTGATAATATTTGAAGTGCAGGAGTATTGTCCGGATTATAGAGGATTTTATAGGCCATAATCAGTTGGTTATACTGTATTAGGCTAGGTAGTTCAAGCCAACCAAGCTGATGTAGATTGATGCAATGATGTGTCCTAAAAGGCAGCCCAGTGGCAAACCTGGCAATGTGGTTGTAGCAAATTGAGTGTTTGTTAAGGACAGTCTTGTTCATATTCGAGAGTAGAGGGGATGCATACAGAAGGGTTGAAAGAAGCTGTGAGCGAGCTATGGCAATTTTAGCTGGAGGGGTTAGGAAGGCTTTTATTCTGTAAAGTGACCCTAGTTTTTTATTGATGGTTTTGATAGTTTGGTTAACATGTAGGTCACATTTGAGATTATTGTCTATGATGACACCTAATAGTTTAGTAGATGGGTCAGGGGAGATTATTGTGCCATCATTTGATTTTATGGTAAAGGTGAAAGCGGTAGACCTACGTGTTGGTGAAATAACAGCAGTTTAGTTTTTTTGGGATTTAGGATCAGACGATGTTCAGAAAGCCAGTTTTCTATTGTATTAAAGGTGGTCTGGGTAGCTGACCATAACTCTACTGGAGATGTGGCTCAGCAAATCAGAGTAGAGTCATCAGCATACTGGATACAGCTGACTTTTGGGATGACAGTATAAAGGTCGTTAATGAAGATGGAGAACAGCAAGGGCCCTAGTATAGAGCCTTGTGGTACTCTGAGGGTGTTAGGTAGAAGGTTAGAGAGTTTGTTCTGCCAGAGGCCAGCCTGCTGTCAACCATGCAGGTAGGATTGAAACCATTGGAAGGCTCCAGTACCTAGACAGAATGTTTGCAGGGTGCGGATTACAAGTTGGTGATCAACCATATCGTATGCCTTGGAAAGATCCAAAAAGAGGGCTGAGGATATATAATTATTGTTACAAGTATGGTTTATGGTGTTAGTAAAGGCAAGGAGGCCTGAAGTAGTGCTGTGATGAGGATGGAAGCCATGCTGAGTGTCTGCCATAAGGCGATTTTGGATTAGGTGGTGCATGAATTGTCTATGAATAAAGTTTCCATAATCTTTGCAAGTGGAGAGAGTATAGCTATTGGCCTATAATTGGAGAATTCAGTAGAGCTGCCTCCTTTGTGAAGTGGGATTACATAGGATATTTTCCAGATGGTGGGAAATTTAGATTCTACCATGGTTCGTTTGATTAGTTTTGAGATGGGGTAAGCAATAGCATCAGCTGATTTTTGTAGGTTCTCGGCAGGGAGTTGATCAGCAGAAAGTGTAGTGGGTTTTACTTTTTCAATCAAAGTACGGATAAGTGAAGTGGCGACTGGTTGGAAGCTGAACGCAAGTAGGTTTCTAGGGGTGCTACTTTCAGGACCAGGGGAGCTAGGAGGTAGATGGCTAGCTAGGGCTTGAAATGTCTCAGTAAAGAATTGGTCAAAACTATCAGAAACATCTTCAGGGGTTTTATCAATAGTAGCAGCAGGGATTGGGGTTGAAGTTTGTCCAGGATGTAGTATATATGACATGCCACCTGACAGGGTATGGCATTACTGGGTTTAGAGAGCTCAGTCCCCAGATTGGCTGTGTGGTGGCATCGCACACATGTGTTGTACGTTCCTGGCCAAGGGTGATGGCTGACTGCATACATGTGGCAGCTGTGACATTGCCACATGACTCACATAAACCACAACTGGACCATAGAGGTGATTCACAGGTTACCTTTGCACATGCTACCCTAGTAGTGTGATTGCCATGGTGAGTACCAACACATAGGGCCAATGAGGAACAACATACTGAAGATGTGTATGTGTGGGTGTACTGCTACTGTTTCATAGCACTGGCATATATGACTGCACATGTGGGTAAATGCCAGGTAAGACATGTGCAATGTGTCACAGGCAACGTACATGCGTACAGGACAGACAGTGACGTTCTGTCATGTGTAAAGTTGACATATGTATCGTACGCTATGCAGATGTCACTAGGAGTCTACAGAAGAACTGTAACTCTGCATTGCAGGTGTAAGCAGTGTTCCAGGGAACCCCAAGCGAACATGCATGCAAACAAAGCTACAGTAAGCAGGGCTGGAAGTAGTGCATTGTACAACAAAGAAGGGGTAACAATAAATAAGTAACAATGCAAATATGTAGGCACTATCAACATGTACCCAGGAATACACAGCGCAGATGCCCATGGTAGAACTGATATTATGTCATAGTTATTTGTGATTTGGATTACATTGGTACTGCACACATATCTACATGCGCAAACATCCACATTGCATAGTCGTTGTGGGAAACTTGACACCATTACTGTACATGTCCACCATTGCATATCACTACCTGCGTTAGCTTCCCCCCTGTGCTACCCATGTATGCGGCTATCTGTTGACATACTTACCACCGGCATGCAATTATGTGCAGCTGTTACACTTTGGTATGTACTATGGGTGCAGATAACAATTCAGGACATTCATACAGTTACTGCATCAGGCATGCTGGGATATACACACAGTCATATCAGCACACTGTACTGTTACCAACATGATACTACTAATACACTTCTATGTAGTCACCCTGTGCATCAGCAACGTATTTACCTGTTCCTGCAATGATGTTGGAGATTGCAGGAGGTGGCACAGTGTCATCATATGCACAGGGTGTGAATTAGGTATGCCTGAGTCAGCCACTGATACCACCAATTGACATGTGTGTGCATGTGTGTTGGTGAGGGGCAGCAGTACAGGGTGGGGCAGTGTTGGTGCAGTGTGTGCGTGTATGTGGTCGCCCTAGGTGTTAACATTTCGCATGTGTGTATGCACACACACAGTTCCACCTCATGGCTGCCATATACAGGGGTTTGTGGACAGCCACAGACTGCACCTGGCAGGTCATACAGATCAGTGTCTGTGGGCACGGACACGGTACCTGTGCTGGCAGGGGTACTACGGACCGTATCCAGTACTAAGCCAGACTGGGTACTGTCATCAGAAGCGGGAGTGTGTTGACTGGACACAGGTCCCTGTTGGGACTGTCCAGAGCCATGTACACATGGTCTCCTGGGGCGTTCTGATGACAGCACAGACCCAGCATTGCTGGGGCTGCTGCTGGCACTATGGGGGCATGCACGGGCCTGTTGTTGTCTGCGCCGACTGCCAGCTGCTGCTGTTGCTGGCATACGGCCACGTCGACGCCGCAAACGCCTACCATTTCCCTGGCTCATGGACATTTGGTTGTGGAAGTGCTGTAATATGTCCCCACAATGTCTGTCTATGACATTGGTGAAATTACGGATAGCATCCGCGATGTCACGCATACTGTCAGTCATGGCTGTGCGAAATGCTCTCAGCTGCCTCAGACCCTGCCTGGTGTACCTTTCCATATGCAACTGTGCCTGCATGACAATCCGAAATATAGCTGAGGTTGATAAACCTCTTTGGGCACGTCGGCCAGAGGCAGTACGCCCACGGATGCTCCCACGAGAACCCATGGGCAACTGTCTGTGTGGTACCATCGGAGGACCCTGCCCATGGCTGCTGTGTGGGGATGCATGTGCCACAGGTACCACATTACCCTGGTCTATGCCCACTGTATCCTGTCCATCACCTAGGGACAATGGTGACAAAGGATGTACTGGCAGGATGACTGTGCGCAATGATGGGGTTGACAGCTGTGTACTGTCAATTGGCTGACCAATGGCGGACCCTGACACACCTTCCTGTACCATTACACAAATATCATCATTACCAGTACCTGTGGCACAAGATTCAGGTTCCCTGCTGCAGGACACCAGAGCAGCACCAGAACCTGTGGGAGGAAGACAGGAAACACAATTTACAGTCTCCAGACATTGTTACCAGTGATGCACTTATGCACACATGCACACATGCACACATGCACACATGGACACATGCACACATGCACACATGGACACAGGCACACATGCACACATGGACACAGGCACACATGCAGACATGCACACGTGGACAAATGCACACAGGCACACATGCACACATGCACACATGCACACAGGCACACATGCACACATGCACACATGCAGACATGTACACATGGACACATGCACACGTGGACACATGCACACATGCACACGTGGACACATGCACACATGGACACATGCACACATGCACACATGCACACGTGGTCACATGGTCACATGCACACATGCACACATGCACGCGTGCACACGTGGACACAGGCACACATGCACACATGCACACATGCACACGTGGACACAGGCACACATGCACACATGCACACATGCACACGTGGACACAGGCACACCTGCACACATGCACACATGGGCACAGGCACACCTGCACACATGCACACATGCACACCCCACAGTATACACACAGAGCACTACTGAGTTACACTACTGTTACTAGCACTATCAGGACTATTATAGGTATTGTTAAACACACTCACCAGCATGAATGGCCTGCCTTGCTGTAACCCTGGAGGGACCTGCAGAAATGATGAGATTAATGTCAGTGGGCACAACTGTGCCATTGATATTGCATATGATACAGTGCAGTAGTACACCAGTTGCCTTTCACACATCAGCTGCTGATATTGCCAGTATCACACATGCACAATTACATACTATGATGACAGATACATACCACGGACACACCTTACACATGCATAAACTAACAGTGTACAGAACAGTCAAGTGTACATATGGCATATTACCTGCACACTCCATGTTGTGCTGCTGTGTGGATCCAGCCTCCATCATGATGCAGGTGTACTGCTGTTGCTGTTCCAGGGCTGGAGCCATAACACTTAGGAGTAGCCCCTCCAGTCTGGTGAGGGGGGGATGTGTGGCCACCCCACCTCCTGTGGCAACCTGTTGCCTGTGGATATCTGATGCACGCTGATGGACACTTCTGATTAAATCACTGCAGTGATGTCGTACCTGCTCATATGTCCTATTATGCGTGCCAATATCATTTACCCTACGGACAAGGTCTTGCCACAGTGCAGCCCTCTCCTGCTGATTCTGACTGGTGCGGGAAAACAGGATGTCATACTCCCGCACCATGCTCTGGTGTATCTCCTCATCTTCCGCTGCAGAGTAGGTGGGATTATGCTGACGTGCCATCTCCCTGGAAGAGAACACAAACAGGATATCAGCAGACTATGTCAGCAATATATGGCACACATACTATACATGATACTCATGTGTAGTGATATACTACTATTCCCATATGTTGCATGTGTGTGTGTCATGGTGAATACACAGGTACATGGCCAGATATCAGTGCTCAGCCAACACCTGTGCAACAATACCTGCCACATTCCACACAACATAGTAGCATGCCCCATTGGTCAGCACACACTGACAGGTCCAATGCACAACCTCCCTCTGGGGGTTCATCCCAAGGTACTGTATGTGGGATGCCATCCACTAGTGTGATGTGGACACAAGTTACTCGGCCTGGATATACATATCCCACCACCACCACCAGCACAGTAGACTACTTTGATATGTATGTGATTAGACAGTTATTCACTTGTTAGGACTGAGATGGTATCCATGCAGCACACTGGGCCAGTGGAAGCCACAACCCACACTGCCGACCCCTTTGCAAATGCTTACCACGGACATGCCACAGATTGCATGGAACTTGCACACACATTTCTAACCCAGACCCTATGCAGAAAGGTTAGGCATCCTGCCCGGTGGACCCAGACAGAGGCAGATTGTATAACAATAGCAGGAGGCTACTGCAGGACAGAGCAGATTCACATTAAGGAAAAGCATCTGTGGTCAGCACTGGTACTACGCTATGGTCCCTCATAGCAACAGCCACGGCCTACTCTGGGAGGGAAATGGCCACAAACACTATGGATAACCACAAGACCTTCTTCAGTTATGTTACACATATGGACCAAATGCCTCAGATATGCTCTGTGTTAATACACACCTACTTAACATTCACCAAACACAGATATTGGCAACATTCTTGCAGACAGGTTCGGTGCACGTATCCCCCCTCCTTCTCCCCCACCAGTTGAAATAGTTATCACAGCTGTATGTAACCTCCTTATCATCTCACATGTCCAGGTGAGGGCCGCCCTCAGCAAAACAGAACACACAGCATCACTGTGACCTCATGGTATCCCTGGATGTGTGCTACCTGCACTCCAAGAGGACATACAACCGCATATAACACTGATACTTTATCTTGCCCATACTACAGGATATGAACCTGGACAGTGGCATACAGCAACAGTGGTCCCACACCACTAAGGAGGCACCTCGACTGACCCTGGGAACTACCACATCATATGCATAACTGGCCTGGTCTGCTAAGCTATGGAATTATGCAGTATGGGATGCATATGCAGTGATATCGGGTACCTGCAGACACTTGTTCCCAGCCAGTGTGCCTTTGTGATGGGCTGATCCTGCCTTTTGAACCTGGCTGACCTTTCAAAGCAGTCACTACAGCCATTGCTGAGGGCAACGCACAGACAACTGCTGCCAGGATCATGGCCTAACACTGATTGACATGTAATGTATAGTCATCCCCTTTTGGTGGAACTACGTACACACAACATATCACATGGACATACCTATAGATACAGACCTATGACACATTTGGAAGGTTCACAGTATGCACACTATTAACCTGCTACTTTGCATTACCTGTGTTTGTCGTAGCTGGTTGCATTACCACTGCTTCTGATTCCTGCTGCTACTGTCACTGCTGACAGCTTAGAGTCACAGTGTGTAGCGTGTTTTTTTTTTTTTTTTTTCTCTCTCTCAGTTTGTCTCTCTCCCTCTGTATGCTTCCAGACAGTGCAATGAATGTATTGCATGTGTGGAGTGTTAGTACAGGATGCTTTTGTAGGTATCTGCATAGGTCCATGTGATGGCCTCTGCACCAATTGTAAGCCAGCATTTGCTAATTGCATACAGCCAGTTGTGTACTGATTGCAGTTCTCACTGTGATTTCAGGTCAGTGCTATAAAAGAGTATGTGAGATAGGTGTTGCCCTTTCAGATTGTAAGGGCAGGGACCATGCTGGTATGCTGTGGACACTGTTCTGTGAGTGTAAAGGTTAGTATCTCTCTCATGATTCAGGCTGTGTTGTAGATTCACATTTCTCCATTCCTCTCTCCTGTTCCCTGTAGTAAGTGTGTATGCACAATGACACCTACAACTATATATAGATATATATTTATATATATATATATGTACATATACATACATTTATATATGTACATTAACTGACATTATTACCTACAAGCTACCAACTAGCATGGCTGTTTCTGTTCACACACTACTATTATGGGAATCCAGTAGTTTTGACAGTAATTCTACATGACATGCTTTGGGTACTACACATCCTATATTCCCTTTACATTCATCCCTACTATTACATGTTATATTTATTTTAGCACAATGTTCTTGTATAAGAGTCATGGCTTAGTGGTAGGTCATACAGACTACTGTTTCCAAGGTCCTGGGTTCGGGACTGACATGGGATTTTATTTTGCTTTTGAACTGACTACAGGACCTGCCAATCAGAGTGACTAAGGCACTTTTAAGCAGTTGTAACCGGGTTAGCGCTTGTTTGCGTGGAGCTCACGCATGCGCACTGGCATTTAGCTCTGCGCACACACGCACACACTCGCTTACAACCGCTTAACAGTGCTTACTCTGGCGCACACCCGCACTATTTTCTTTGAAAGAAATGAAAATGGGGAGACAGGAAAGTGGTGAAAAAGGGGTCACAAAGAGGGTAAGACAGTAGGGAAACAAGCTTGGGATTTGCAGGAGGGATGTAGGTAAGGCCCATAGCTGCCCATTTCTTCATCAGCAACAGCTGTGCATATGTATGTAATTTGGTGTGACATTTGAAACCTTCCACCCCTGAGAGAGGTGTCAGGACAACAATAATACTTGTTGTACAGCCAATTGTAATTGATAGTTTCCATGTCCAGCAGACATGTGTGCGGAATGGGCAGCTATGTATGGGGCGTAATTTTTTTTGTGGGTACAGAGTGCCCTTTTTTTTTTTTTTTTTCAGGTGAGAGTGGTATGTCAGGTGAAGGAAGTCGGTACAGCTGGGGAGGTAGGATGGGTAGGTAAACAGACAAGACAAACAAGACGCATACAGGGGCGGTGTATGACACGTGTGGGGGGGGGTTACACAATTGACGGGGACAGAGGTTTGGATATCCAGAGCCCATGAGCCCACAGATGGCAACAGTGGAACTGATATCCCCACCCATAGGCAGTTGCCACTGTTCCTTCACTGCCCAGGATGGGGCTGTGCTGGGGGCTGTGTAGGCCGGGCAACAGGCATGCCCGTAAGTTGTGCCATCCATGCCTCAGCTGGCGTAAGGGCTCGAGAACAGAGTCCCGAATCTCCCTACGCACCACAGTCCGGATGCTACGGAGGGTGAGTGGTGGTTCTCCTCCGGCCACACTTGCAGAGGGGGGGCGAGCCCCATCCCCTGCAGCGCTTCCACCCGCAGGTGGCACAGGGCCAACGGAGGAGGGTCCAGACTGGGCACTAGTGCCAGGTGCACTCGCCAGCTGAGGTGGGAGAGGTGGGTCCGCTGGAACCCGCCTTCCCTGTCATCCTATGTTTTGCATTATGTCATGACAGTTTGGGTTAGTGACATATAATACCATTCACAATTAGTTGTAACAGCATGCATTAGTATTCCCATTAACCAAACACCCAGATATTCACACCATTGAACAGCGAGCATAACACATGCATAATTTGAACAGCAATACACAGTCCAACAACATGCAGGGTTGATTGATGGCAACAGGCCATCAGGTTTGGATGTATGAACAGGGCAGATGCATCAACGGACATGCAAATATATATGACCCAACAGGACAAACGTCCAGGGGTGTTAATTGTGATTGCACATACCATTTTCACATGGAATGGGTTATATGTGGTTATAGGGTGGGGTGAGGAGAATAATATTAACACCTTCAAATACCAATACATATGCTGTACATTTCTAATAGCTGCACATATATACACACTACTGTTCTAACTACAGTTTCCTATATGATAACTATTTCAACTTGGTGATAGGACTGTTACTGCAACATCAATATACATTTTATTGTTCTTCATACACATTCATATCTAGCTTTGTTCAGCTACATCATCCTGCTACATTTGCTTTATATAGCTGTAGACAAGTGTGGATGTTTGGTATATCAGACAATCATACTATCTGCATATTGCAGACTGAGAGCAACATATCCAGATTTTGGGATACACATTCCAGATGCAGCAACACTTTGAACAGATTTCGCTGTTTGGTTTGGATTCTCACATGCATTTCATTCTGTACTGACTGCAGTATACTTTATTCAGGGGTTATTACTACTGTATTGCTGGATTCATGACACTTTCTCACACTCTCTCACTTGTTTTCATTTTACTATTCAGGATGGTACTTACTTCTAGGCTTTATTGACATGTTTTACCTGTAGTTATTACAATCCTTTCCAGCAGTTTCACTTCTGTCATGTTTCAGTATTTCAACAGGGATATATTTCACACATGTGATTTCATCATCTTCTGCAGCTATACTTTTCAACCTGCTGCAGGTTGTGTACTATTTTCTTACAGGTGGGGCATTTTTATTTCAGAATTTATGTCAGACATTTTCATTTTTCTGTTTGGCTTACAGGCTGCAACACACTTTTGTAATCAAGCAATACTTGCAAACACTTTCACACTGTTACTTGCACATTTTATTC
The DNA here is from genome assembly GCF_019279795.1 of Protopterus annectens. NCBI lineage: Eukaryota > Metazoa > Chordata > Ceratodontiformes > Protopteridae > Protopterus > Protopterus annectens. The sequence goes on from NC_056737.1 coordinate 1,290,324,437, forward strand.
CTTAGTGACTACACTGCACTCTTTTGCTGACTGTCATACTTTTATATTTCTTTACAGTTACTGGTAGTGGATTACTGACCTGCCTGGTGGTGCAACCTGCGGTTCGCAGAACGGACACCTGCAGCTGTAATATAAATGAAGTAATATTGGAATACACATCTCCATAATATCAGCTAGTTTAATTTCTTACATACATAATTAAATGTAACTTACTCAGTAGTGGGGCGTTGGGCATTTGCCAGGCCTCCTGGATACAAAGGTTCAGTTGGTCCTGCTTGCGTCTCTTCAGGTCCGCATGGTGGTGACGGACCTGCTCACCAGTCCTTGGAATCCCTGTGGCACTGGTGAGATCATGAGCCAACCAGTCCCACGCCTAAGCCCTGTATGCTCCCCAGAGGACCTGGCCCTGCATGAGTTGGGCCTCATGATTGTGGACTAGGAGCCAGACCATGTACCTGGACTCCTCAACACCCCACCTCTGTGCTCAAAAGCAACTACCCTCTCCTACTCCTGTCATTCTGGCTGCAGTTCAGTTCTACAATCGTTTATGCTGTGTATTCCCGCCTATGGGGCTTATATAGTCAGTTTTTCCCGCACATATCTGTGTTTGGCCATTTTGGAATTGCATCAACTTCAGTAAACCTGCATTGTCATGCTCCAGTTTGTATTCATTCCTATACATTAGCTATTATTGCATTTATAGGTACTGCTGTCATGGCTTAGTGGTTCAGTACCTTGACTATGGTGTATAGTATCCTGGGTTCGAACCTGGCCACTACTTTTTATTTTTTATGACTGTCTAGACAAGCTGAGGGGTGTGTCTGTGTAAAGGCAGTTTTGATACGGCTTGCTCAACGTTGCCCATTGGTTAGCTTGTTTGCGCGGTGCGCAGCTCCACGCAAACGGGGTACGCTGCTTTAAGCCTCATTTGGCTATCAGCACGCATATTACGCTCAGCTCAGTTAGGGGCACATAGATTTAGCGTGTTAAACCACTACTCAGCTACAGGCACTCATTTTGCACCAGTTAAACCACTGCTCACCTACGGGCAGATGCACTCACCCTGTTAAACTGTAGCTCAGCTATGGGCACATCTGGCATTTTTTATTGTTTTGTTACCTCACATTTGTTCAATATCAATGGGCTATTTCATTACATTTTACATAAAATGTGATTTTATGTGTACATATTTGTCAGGGACTTGTTTCGTGCTTATTTTGCTAAAAATAAAAATTGGTGTTGTGGGGGCTCGAACCATGAATGCCTGCTCTTCAGCCAACATCTCTACCGCTACGCTATTGCTTCTTGGCTTACTTTGCATATTTAATTCTTATATGCTTTCCCACTGACTGCTAACTGTAGCTGCGCTACGGGCACGCCCGCGCAAACGAGCGCACTCACGGTTAAACATCTTTACAATTTAAAAAAAAATTATGTGATGTTCATTTGTACATTTTATGTTCGTAGTCTGTGGGGACATGTGTTGTGTTGTGTTTATTCACATTTCCATGGACTCTGGCGTGGGTGTTTATTTTGGGCACTTTTATTTTTCTGGGGGCGTGTCCGCTTGCAGGGCTCGGCCTACGGACACGCCCCCTACTGTCTTACACGGACTGTGTTAGCCTTAAGTGTGATTCAGCATGCTCTCATGAATATGCAGAGCATGCTGACATCACTCCGTTTAACTGCAGCCTCCGTGTATGAGTTATAACTCTTACACAGAGGCTTCGTGAATCCTGCCCATTGAATGGGCAAATACTAGCCTTAAGAGAATTGCTGACAACAACACTTGAAAAGCCTTTGATCCTAAAAAGAAGCTTAAAAAATTATTTACATTCAACTATTAAAAAGTAATAGCTATAGGGAAAAAAGAAGATCCCTTTTAAACCCTTTTAACATAAAAAAATATCTGATTTAAAAATAAAAACTGATAACTGAATCTACATGCTTTCAGTTACTTTGACCATATAAGTCGGGGAAAAGAAACTGCATTTCCAGGTGAGCCTTTTTACTTAGTTGCTATATTGTTAGTTGTGTTACTTTTCTTCTAATAGAGTTTTGCTTAATGGTGGCTGTAGTGTTATACAGTAATATATCCCTATTCTTAAACTAGAGTAAAATATTTTGATAGTGTGATTCTTGTTTATTTCCTGCTATAAGTGGATATAATTTTAGAACTTGTTGCGATATATGAACATCGTGTAGCTGTCTGTTTGATGAAATGATTGATTATAACAGTAGCTTATTTTAAATGACTTACTGACTAGCTATAGATGGCTCGTATGAAAGTGATAGATACTATAATGTATTTCTTTTGTGTATGTGGAGTTTTGGGCTGTAATTGCCTGGAAGATGTAAGACTTGTAAAAGCACATTCCTGTGTTTTTGTTGCGTAATTTTCATCTGGTGGTCTGCGAATGTTGTGTGGAGGCTTGCGGTCTCCCTCTTTGTCTCAATCTCGGAAAACTCTCTCATATATAATGGGTAATTTGAATAATTTTATTTGTTGGTTTCGAGACTTGATGTTGTTGTGTGGGGCTGTTGGGGCTTGGGAGGAGGGCAGTTACTTGGTGGTGTGATTTTGAGTCCTGTCTCTAAGAAGCTGTGGATTTCTAGGATGTTGTTGTACCTATAGGATGGGTTTGCTTTCATATGCGGGTTCGCTAGAGCACAGATGTGTTTGCGATATGTTGCTTTAGCAGAGTGGAGGAATTTAATGATCCGAAGGTGTTTGTTTGGATGCTTTAATGTTGAGATTACTGTGCTGGTTGATTAATGTTTGATTGTGTTTTGTTGGGGTGGTTTTGGGTTTAGATGGCTTGTAGTTGATATCTGAAGCATCGCATTTAAAGCAGTGAGCAACTGGCAAAGTCTCGGGCCCAACAGGTAAACAAACTACTATGAAAATGCACCGTTTGTTTTCCGCTAGAATCTGTTACATTTTACCTTTGAAAAACAGCTCGCAAAAGTGGTTAATGCATCCAATAGTCCCAATGTACGTGAAGCAGCCATGACTCTCCAACCGACGTATTAGAATGACATTTGACACTGGTCTACAATAAATTATGTAGCTATAGAATCTTGAAACGCTCTGAAATCTGCATGGTTTTAACTAGTAGATACTCCTGAGAAACAGCAAACATTTCATTAAAAAAAAGTTGATAAAGCATTAAATGAAAAGAATTATTGACAAGTTTCTCAATATTCTGAAAATGTTTATTATAAATGTGATTTTGTTGATTTGTAGGACTTCCCAAATATAACATGAAATAAGTTAGTGAACATGCTGTGCTTCTCAGTTAAAAATAACACATAAATTATTTGTTGTTGATATGGTTCTTATATACTTTGGTTGTATTCCGGGAAAATACACATAGAACTATTTTATTCAGAGTTTCAAATGTCACATAAAGCTACAGACTTGAACACATGCAAAGAGACCTTATGATATATTTCCTTTGTTATCCTACTAGAATCTTTTGTGACACGTTGGACTGAATATTCACGTATATGTAAAGGCTATTGTTAAGGTGGCTTTAGAAGATATCATGACAGTTGTAAAAATAACTACTGTGATTGCTTTATAAGTAAGCAAGAGAAATGGAGCACTGTGGTACCTTTACTGACATGACATGATAGCAGGAGGACACATAAGAGAGGTTATGAGGGTTCATGAATTAGAAATTTTATATATATTGTGAAGGGTGGTGTACAGGGAACAATGATTGGCAGCCGAGCACATTAACATATGGTATAATGTTTGGTTGGTGCTGGTCACTGCATTATATGTTTCATTCTTTGTTAATTCTGTAGGGTTATTCTGAGGTGATAAGAAGTTCAGAATACTGAATGATATGTCTGGCATGCCTGCATTGCATTTGTTTTAATGCATTGGAATGTGGATGTTGCCCTGGCATTTGGTTCAATAATGTGCTATGCATCATGGTAGTTAACTACTTTCACGTTGTGGTCACTGGTATCTTTTCTTCAATCTATCTTTAATGCAAGCAAGTACATATTGGAATAGGCACACACAAGCACATGTGCATGTACACACACACATGCACACACACACACACACACACACACACACACACACACACACACACACACACACACACACACACACACACACACACACACAAGCAAAATCGCATACACATGCTCATGCATGTACACACACACACACACACACACACACACACACACACACACACACACACACACACACACACACAAGCATTCTCTTGTGCGCACACAAGCACGCTCACACATTTACACGCAGATTACAGTTCCTGTTCCTGTCACAGAGTTATTTGCCTTATTTGTCTATTTGGATCTCCAATACATGATTCCTATACTAATTGAACTGTCTTTAAGACATAGAGGGCATTAGGATGAGAAATCCATATAAATCCGCATTATTGTACAATATATATTTTTGAGGAAAGGTTTCAGTCGTATGGGCTTTACAAAATCTAGGAACATAGCTACTTATTCTCATAGAAAAAACTTGCTGATTTATTAGGGTAAAAATGAAATAGAGATGAACAGGATTATTTACATCACTTCATGAACAGACATATATCCTTTATGAAAAATCAATTATGCTTTATGGGAAATTGACAAAACTCAATACATTTGAGAGACATTAGATGCTACATTGATACAAGCACTCTTTTTAGACACACTAAGATTTGTTACATAGCTCCATATACTTTTATGATAATGACTACATTATTAGCTTAGTAAACACTGTTTGTTGGGCCTTTAGCCAGAGTTAATATTAGGTTTAGGTGCTTTTTCAAGTAATAAACAAAAGGAATAGAGAGTCTATTTTCCTAGTGAATTAGACATTAGCTAATCATAGGTGGGAACTTTTGAATCTCACCCAAATGCATCTGCTAAGTGTATAAAATTACTACAGCTACTTTTATATATTATTTGTTACCCCAGATTAATAAACCTTAGATTTCTGATTAAATTATAATGTTGATAAAAATGTTAAAGTAAACTAACATTCCTTAACTAACACTGGAATTGAAGAAAGAACTTCACAATGAATAAGTACAGAAATATTTATTTAAGGACTTACATCTGAATTCTTGCAGCATCTGATAATTGTTGTAATAAATGAAGATACTTCAACTGGAATTACTCAGAATTTTTTGGGACTATGAACTTAAAGATACATAGCTTGAAAAGCTATGAAAATACTTTATTTATGAAGATTATTCAAATTCATCTCTTTACATTCAAATATAGTAAATTGTTATGATTAATTATTCTTTGCATTATATAGAATATATATGATAGTTTTATATTTTATTAAAAATATGTTTTTTTTTTGTTGTTTTTTTTTAAACCTTGCCCGCTTTTGGCTGCTGCGCATTCTTGGCTGAGCATCTACACCTATACTGTCCCATCCTGCCCTGAACTACCCACAGTGAATACGCCTGGGTGGACACTTGGCCTAAACTATTCTAACACCAGTTCAACCTGTCGCTCAACCAAGTAAAACAAACTGTACTGAACCAGGCTTCTCCCAGAAGGACTTAAGGAACTGTCCCGTCCTGCCCTGAACTACCCACAGTGAATACGCCTGGGTGGACACTTGGCCCAAACTATTTTAACACCAGTTCAACCTGTCGCTCAACCAAGTAAAACAAACTGTACTGAACCAGGCTTCAGCCAGAAGGACTTAAGGAAGTATGTGCATCTGCTGCTAAACCTTGAATTGTATTGCTTTTAGGCCCTGCTAGGTGTTCAGTACGCTCCCTTGCCTAATAAGCCAGCAGCCCAACTCTTCTCTTATTGTATCTCTGCACTTCCCCCCTCATCCAGTTCCCTGATTTATAGTAGCCCCTGTCTTCCCTCAACCCATCTAGTCCAGGGACTGCCCAGGTGGGTTACAAGTGCACTTCAGCATTTGTCCACTAGATGGCACTCTCTTACCACTATCCTGACTTCAGTTCTCTCACCACTGGTTCTCTCTTCAGGCTATAACCTTTCCTGATTTATTCTGTCTCACATATTTAAAAATAGGCGGGTTTTTCATTGATTTTTAACTGAATTTCATTGGTTAACATGTATTTTAAATTGTTTGGACTATGTGAGAAGCTTTATCTGATGAAGGGCAGAGGCCCGAAAGCGCTCATCTTTTATGTGTTTGGTGTTTTAAATAAACAGAAGGTGTTTGACTCCAGCAGTGTTCAGTCTTTTGAGACTTTTGGATTTTCACATATTTTTACCCACTCTATCCTATTAACTATATGTTCCCTGTACTCACCCTTCTGCAAATCCACACTTTACTGATTGGTTCTTGATCTTCTCCTGCTCTCCTTGGTTCTACCCGCTCCGTTCGCCTAGCGGCTCACTCCGCTCCCCTACCCTGCCCCCACATCTCACCCGGCCCCAGCACCTCTTCCTTTATTCTTCCATAACCACACCCACTGCCTTCCCACACCAATCAGTCTCCACCTCACTAGTAACACCCATTCCCTTTTCCCGCTCAAATTATGCAACCCTCCTCATCTATTGGATCCCATCGATCCAATTAGGCCTCATCATCCTTTCCACAACCTGTCCCTACTATACCCACACTAATCCCTCACTTAACTCTTCACCCCTCCCCCTCCATTAGGAACTTACTAGCTACTCTAGATATAGCCTCTCTTGACCACTAACACTATACAAAAATAGTAACCCTAAGAAGCCTATTCCATCATGCTCTCTATACACTCACAAATCTCCTATCTACTATTTCTACTTCTCAACCTATCCTATCTTTACTACCTCACCCAGCCCCACACTCCATACCATTCACACTTCTTCCATGTAACTAACCATATTACCTACTCTCTACCACATTCTTGCACCCCAATCTCCCCCCACCTTTATCCTATAACAAACATCCTACTTTTTCCATACAAAGTTATCACCACACATAAACCTTCAACCCCACTGATAACTAGCAAACTCTTAAAAATTTCACCTGAATCCAACCTACACTCCAAACTGTGCTGTTACCTCTCTAACCCAATCTCATATCTGATCTGCAGTCTACTATCAGGTGACATCCATCCCAACCCTGGCCCACCTAACTCATCCACTACAGACAAGTCCATATTACTTACTTCTTTAAATTCCCAAAGTATAGTTAATAAAATCCCAAACCTCCATGCCTGGCTAATTCATAACAAACCTGACATCCTATCCATCTCAGAAACATGGCTAAAACCCCATATAAAAGACTCTGAAATTACACCACCAAATTACTCTATCATTAGAAAAGATAGATCCCACAAAAAAGGGGGAGGAGTAGCTCTCCTATACTCATCCTCCTTATTAGTCACTCCCTATAATAAGCCTACTCCACTCTTTAATAACGCCAAACTACTCCTAGCAATACTTCAAATTAACAAACACAAGCACATATGTATAGCTTCCCTCTATGTCCCCCCAGGGGATAATATTTCTACACTTGAACACATCCTCTCCTGGCTCTACACCAACATCAGTAAAAAAACAATAATCTTAGGAAATGTGAATATTAACTGGTCTTCCATTCAATCTCCAACAAACACACTTAACATCAACCTCTACAATTTTTCACAACTAATTAACTCTATAACACACCCCTCAAAAAACCTCTCCAGTGGCAGTATTTTGGAATGGATTCTAGTCTCACATCCTCAATACTTCTCTGAAAGTGGTACTCTTTCTGATCCTCTTAGTGACCATCTTCCCATCTTTACATATCGACTCCCTTTATCCTTACATCGTTCCCATAACTATATTACCATTCGCAACCAAAAAAACTTTAACGCAACATCATTCACTAACTCTCTAAAAGCTATAAACTGGAACTGTCTAAAAACTTTACCTGTCGACAATGCAGTTGCTCACTTCAACACCTCATTCTTAAAAGTTCTAGACTACCATGCTCCCATAAGGACAAAGAGAATAAAAACTAAAACAGCCGCTTGGCTTACTAAAAACACACTAACTACTCTGCGACACAGAGATAAAGCCTGGGCTCATTACCTAAAAAAACAGATCTCCCCTCACCCTTCATGAATACAAAATACTTCGAAATAAAGTAAAAAAGCTCATCATTTCTGACCGACAAAACTATTTCTCTATTCTACAAAACAACAACAAAACAAACCCTCAGAAATTCTGGAAAGGTATCTCCACTCTCCTTAACCCCGGCAAACTAGACACCCCCTCCCCTGACCCTAATGCTTCTGATTCTGACTTAGCCACCCAATTTAACTCTTTTTTCATTGACTCTATTTCTAAATTTACTTCATCTTTCTCTAATACCACCACTCTCTCCACATCACCTCCTTCCTCCTCTACCACCACTCTTCCTTGTACTTCCACCACTCCTTCACTCTCCTCCACTAACTCCCTATCCTTCACCCCTTCTCCACCTCTCACTCCCCCCTCTCCATCATCACCCGCAAATACCCCCCCTTCCCAGTGTCCTCTCTTCTCATTAAAACCTATACCCATGTCTACTATAAAAAAAATTCCTCCAGAAATTGAAGCTATGCTTCAATGCTCCTGATAATATCCCTGCTTATTTTCTTGGCCTAGCTGCTGAAGCAGTCACCTACCTCATTAACATTCTAATTAACCGTTCAATCCAGGAAAGCATAGTACCCAAAATTTGGAAAAAGGCCTTCATTATACCATTACATAAAGGATGCAACAATAAAAATGTTACCAACTTCCATCCCATTACTATCCTGTCTCCCATTTCTAAACTCTTAGAAAAATGCATACAACTACAACTCCTTCCACACCTCTTAGATAATCAGCTACTAACACCCACACAACATGGATTCAGGCCAAATCACAGTACTATGGCTGCCCTCCTCTCCTTCCTTGAAACTATTAATAAAGCCCGGGACACTGGCCTTATTGTTTCCACCCTACTACTTGACCTTTCTAAAGCCTTTGATACTATCTCACATAGCCTGCTTTTAACAAAACTCTCTAAACTTAACCTATCCCCTCCTTCCTTGAACTGGTTCTCCAGCTAACTATCTAACCGATATCAAGCAGTAAAATAGAAAAAGGCCACCTCCTCATTTCTTAATACCCCAGCCGGAGTTCCCCAAGGTTCCATATTAGGTCCTCATCTTTTTAATATATTTATAAATGATTTCCGGAACTCTATTCCTTTCTCAAATATCATTCAATATGCAGATGATTCAACTATCATCTGCTCTGCCACATCTACCCCTACACTCCTAAAACTTACTCAAGAAGCTTTTTCAACCACTGAATTATGGATGAAAGAAACCACCTTGCATTAAATGCCTCTAAAACGAAACTAATGGTATTTACTCCCTCTAAAGCTACCTCATTCAACTTAAACTCTTTCACTATTACTAGCCAAAACAATATACCTCTGGGACTGGTATCAGAGACCAAATTACTTGGGGTCCAAATCGATAACAAGCTTAAATTCCACTCCCATTTACAACTAAATATAAAAAAACCCATCAAAAACTAGGCATGCTCTACCGACAAAATCATTACCTTACACCTGCCACTAAAGTAACTCTCTCTACTTCCTTTCTAATCCCCTCTCTTCTCTACGGAACGCCTCTTCTCACTAACCTACAATCCTCTCTAAAAACACAACTTTCCTCCTGCTACAACAAAATTGCCAAATTTGCTACCAACAATAAGTCCTCCTCCCATTACTGTTCCTCTCTCCAAAAACTAAAATGGCTAGAACTTCCAAATCATCTCATCTATACTCAACTAACTCTTGCACACAAGCTCATTTTCAACCCCTCCCTCTGTCCCTCCCTCTCTTCTACCTTTAAGATGCACCTACCTGATCGAGTATTAAGGTCCAATAATCAAAATCTAATAGAAGTGTACAAACCATCCCGTCCACCAGGCAAAAATCTTCTATCTTATGGTCTAGCACATCTCTGGAACTCCCTACCACCTTCCATTCGTATCACTTCTAACCATTACTGTTTCAAAAAATCTCTTCACTCACATCTAATATCCCAATGGGAATGCTCCTGCTCTCTCCCCACATAATTAATGATGGCAAACTCCTTCTTCCCTTCATTCCATGCTTCAGTTTCCTTCTCTCTCTCTCTCAATCTCTATTCTCATCAAAAACTTTCTCCTTCTATCAACTCTCCATATATTTATATTCCTGTTACTTATATGCTATTTGTAAATAATGCATCAAACTGTAACTGTTATCTGTATATTCCTAATAAGAAATGCCTCTCAGCTGCCACAATGCAATGTTCCATTGCCAGTCTGTTTCAATTTCAACCTCATCACTAGTCTGCATTATTTGTAATGTTTGCTGTATCAATTGTAAATGTTTTGCTCAAAACTACAACCTTTGTATAAATATCATCTTTAAACTATTGTAACCAAGATTGTTATTGGACCTTTTCTCCCCAGGACTCCATTGAAAATGGGTTCAAATGGCCCAATGGACTATCCTGGTAAACCAACTGCAAATAAATAAATAAAATAAATAAATAAAAATTTCTTTTCCCACATACTTTCTAGGTTAAATATAATTTAGAAAGAATAGAAATGCTGTGTAATGTCATATACTTCAATACTTTGGAATAATAATTATAAATGCAACAAAAATAGCACATAATAGTTACAATTATAAAAAATGTTTATTCTAAGAGATTGCTTATGTTTTATTGTTTAAAATGTATTTACTATGTGGTTAGTAATTAATTAGATTTTTTAGAAAATCTTCTTCTTATTGATAACTAGAATTCTTTTTTAAAATATAATAGAGGTATTAGTAATTGTTCTATCTTTACACATATAAAATTGAGATAGGAAGATAAAATATTATGTGTTTGAAGAATAATACAATTTATTAAGACAGAAGCTGGTTAGATGTTGCTACTAGTTTGAGGATTCATTTAGGTGATAATATGTCACCTAAATTGGGAGTTCTAAACTCCAGATGGGACTGGGATGTAAATATTGTTTTAAAGTTTGGTTTTAACAAAAGTTTTTTTAATTGTTTTATTAATATTCACCATTAATATGTATAGAAAATTATCCAAAATTATCTGATTAGTAATTTTGTTCCAACCAACTGGAAAATATCATATAGTATTCCTATTAGTTATTATAATTATATAACTTTTACATATAACACATGTTAAGATGTCAGTAATAAAAAGTATATCAATTAACATTAATGGATTGAATAATCCAAGTAAGAGAGGAAATTTATTTAAATACCTTAAGCGACATAAATTGCAACTAATATTTTTACAAGAAACCCACTTATTATCTGTAGATATATCTAAACTTAATAATAAACCCTATTCTGTTATGGTTAGTTCAGAACACTCTCAAAAGAAGAGAGGAGTGACTATTATTTGGAACAATTCAATACCCTTGCCTAAAATAATTTATACTTACAAGGATAATAAAGGAATGTTTTGTGCTATAATTATAGAATTAAATAAAAAAAATATACATTAGTCAATATTTACTGGATTCCAGGTATAGGAACTAATACAGTTAGACAACATTTGGACCAAATTGTTCATTTTTCAAAAGGAAACATAATACTTGCAGGAGATTTTAACTGTATTCTTGATTCTAATGAGTCTACTAATAAAGGTAAAAGGAAAATTCCAGCTTCTGCAAAAATGTTAAAGAATTTCATTGACCTATTCTTACTAAAAGACATTAATAATTTTGCTGACCCAAATTTGTTATTTTACACCTTTTTTTTCACATAGACATAACTCACACTTTAGGCTAGACGGAGTGTTGGTTTCCAAAGATTTAACAGACTCCCTAGTCAAAACAAAAGTAATATCCTGTCCTCTTTCTGAATATCACTCTATAACTTTTGATATACTTATTAATAATAACTATAGTATTCAAATCAAAAGAATACCTGCTTACATTACAAAGTTAGAAGAATTTAAAGAGTTTATATAATTAGAAATTCAAAATTGTATAGACCTTAATAACACCAATAACATATCAGAAATATATATTTGGGATGCTTTAAAAGCATATTTATATGGGGAAATTATAAGTTGGTATCAAAATAAAAGGAATCTATGGGACAAAGAACTTAGTGATATGCAACTTAAATTAGATAATTTAAAGCTTAATCAAAACAAAGGAAAATATAAAACTGAAAAACAAAAAGAAATAAATTATTTAAATAGTAAATATTAAGAAATTCTAAATCACAAAACAAAAATAATTCTAGAAAAGTTTAAACTAATAAACTTCACAACAAATCCCAAATCATTAAAGTTGCTAGCAAACAAAACTAAAAGACCAAACAAAATTAATCACATCAATGAAATATATTCACCCCCAAAAAAACAGATGGTCTCAAACTTGTATAACATTGTATCTGAATTTAGAGTGTTTTTTAAATAATATTATTCAAAACTCTAATACTATTGATCCAAAGGAAGATATTAGAGCCTTTATTAATAAATATGCTGACAAAAGATTATCTATAGAACAAAAAATACTATTGACAAACCTATATCTCTTAAAGACATTCAGGCACAAATTAAAAAATTAAAACCTAATAAGGCTCCAGATAATGATGGTATCATACAAGAAATATATAAAATATTATCTAATAAAGCATTATATTTACTACATGAAGTTTTCAATATCTCAAAAATTTAAACAAAATCCCACCCTCTTGGAAATACACTTTTATTTCTCCCATACTTAAACCTAATAAAGATCCAACCAAATATTCTTTATATAGACACATTTCTTTACTCAATATAGATTACAAAATGTTCTTGTACATATTTGCAGACAGATTCAAATATATTTTACCAAATTTAATAGATAAGACCAAACAGGATTTATAGTAAATAAGAATTCTTATGATAACATTAAAAAGAACATTAATTTTGATTGAGTCGGTCAAACATTTAATTATAAATCTAACTTTAATTAGCTTAGACATTAACTGTGCATTTGATTCAATTAATTGGGACTACTTATTCACCCTTTTAGAAGAACTAAACTTCTCCCATAACTTTATAAATCTTATTTCTCAGCTTTATAAAGGTAGTCTAGCCTACATTAAAATTGGCACTAGTATTTCTCAAAGCATACCAATAATTAAGGGTACTAAACAAGGATGTCCCCTAGCCCCCTTATTATTCACTTTAATTATGGAACCATGGGCAAATTTAATCAGATGGGATAATGATAAAGTAGGTTATAACTTAAATTCCAAGTTATTTACTAAAATACAAATGATTACCAATGACATTCTTCTAACCCTTGCAGATGAAAAATCTTCCATTCAATCTATTTTTAAAAACATGAATCTCTTTCAGGTCTAACCTTTAACAATAATAAGACACACATTCTTTTAATTGGACCAAAGCAATTCAATCTTCAAGATGAATATAAAAACTATTAGCAGAATCTGATCAATTCCTTTATCTAGGTATTGTAATAGCCAAAAATATTAAAAATATCACACAAATTCATTATAATAAAAATTTAACAACAATGGAAGATTTGATTAAACAATAGAATAAAATTCCTTTTTCCCTGGGTGAAAGACTCACTATTACTAAAATGATTTTACTTCCTAAAATACTTTATATTATTTAATCTATTTCTTTACCACCCCCTAATTTGATAATTAAAAAATAAACATAATGTTTCATAAATCTTTATGGTACCCAAATAAACCCAGAATTGCATTAACACATCATATGAAAAATTAGGACAATGGGGGCGGAGCTATGCCAAATTTAGAATTTTACTCAATCTCATCCATGATTAAAATGATATCTCTTTTAACAGATGTTAAATATCAAGCTAAATGGGAAAAAATAATAGAAATTTTAATGGCAGACATTAAATAATATTAATTCACAAAAATTATTATTTATAAATAACCCCTCTATTTGGATTCTGAAAGATCAGTTCTCTATTTTCTCTAATCAAAAATTTAGAAGTAATTATTTAACACTCTTATTAAAATCCTTTAACAATTTTATACTTAAACATAATATATATAAACACTGGTCATTTCTTCTTTTTCCCATAGTTTACACACAATTAATTCTTTTTACTTCTAATTATATAAAAAAATGTCTGCTTTTCAACAGAAAATTTTAACTTTTTGGTACCAGATGATGTCTAGCAATGAATTGAAATCAATTAATTCTATCAAAACTGAATTTGAATTTGATTCCTTTTTTTGGCTAGATTTGCAAGAAGGAAGGAAATGTATTCTAAGTAATATTGAATTAATGTCTTCGACAACAAAGAAAGTAATACCTTATTTAATACAATATATAATTTTATCAATTCAGAGTATCTCTCCAAATACTAACAGTTCGGGTTTGTGAAAGGCAGATCATGCCTCCTGAACCTGATCGACTTCTTTGAGGCAGTCAGCAAAGCTGTAGATGAGGGTAAGGTGGTTCACACAGCCTATCTTGACCTCGCCAAAGCTTTCGACACCATCCCCCATTCTGGAATTATAGCTAAACTCACTAAACTAGGTATAAATCCCTATGTCACAAGATACGTTGCCAACTGGCTCACTGGCAGAACCCACACTGTAAAAGTTGCAGACTCCAAATCTGACCTCAAGGCAGTGACAAGTGGAGTGCCACAGGGTTCCATCCTGGGACCTCACCTGTTTGGTATCTACTTCTCAGAAGTACAGGCTAACACAGAAGGCCTCTGGCTAATGAAGTTTGCAGATGGCTGCAAACTAGAAGCCATAGCCAAGTCCCCAAATGATGTGGACATCCTACAGAAGGGCCTCACTGAGACAGATGCCTGGTGTCAGAACCATGGCCTCAAGCTCAATGCCAAAAAGTGCAGTGTCATCCCCTTTGGTAAAAACTCTGTACCCATGAACTACCACATAGGCAGCAATCTACTTAACACCGAATGCATGATAAGAGACCTTGGGACCCAGGTGGACAGTAGTCTCTCCTTTGATAGTCACATCGCCACAGTAGTCAGGAAGTCCTACTACATGGCACACCTCATCATAAAAGGGTTCTCATCCAGGAAAAAAGAGGTCATTGTTCCCCTCTACTCGTCACTCATTAGACCCATTATAGAGTACAACGCCCCTTTTGGAATGTACCTCACAAGACATCTGCAGCAGCTGGAAAGGCCACAGAAATACCTCACAAAGAAGATTACTGGCCTCAAACAAATGCCCTACACTGACCACCTCAAAAAACTCCAGCTTTACTCCATAGCATATCACCTAATCCAAGGTGATCTCTGCCTAACATATAAAGCTATGCCAAACCCAGAGCTGTTGGACACACTACACCTAAAGAAATCCCAATCCCTCCAAGCTACATGCTCTAGGGACCTAAACCTTGTCACCACAATAACCAGGACATGCTGGAGGGATAGATTCCTGTCCCAGAGACTTCCTATACTCTGGAACAAGCTACCCATCTATGTCAAGCAAAGTTCTTCATTAGCACTCTTCAAGAAAAATCTTGAGGAGTGGATGGGAAATAGGAAATACATCCCGGGGATCACTTCTGTGTCTCTGCTGGACAGTGGCTCAGGAAATTAACTTTCTTGGGTGGCGTAAGCTATGGTGCCTTGCTGGCTAGGCTTACGTAGGCCCTTGGGCCGATAGCCTAGTACCTACCTATGAACCTATGAGCCTATATATATATATATATATATATATATATATATATATATATATATATATATATATATATATATATATGTATGTGTAAGGCTATAAAGTCTGACTTAGATGTTTTTCCTAACAGTTATTGGAATTCATTATCCTACAGATAAAGATAAAACTAATATATTAAAATCATCAAGTTTAACTACTTCCTCACTCAAATGGAAAATATTTACACTGAAATATTTTAATAGATATTTTATTACTCCGTTAATACTGAGTAAAATTGAAAAAAAAATATGTAATTTGCTGGAGATGTAATAAGCAATTGAATGCAGATTGGTCTCATATGTTCTTTGACTGTACTGAATTAAAAAAAATTTGGGAAGATATAAATGATTTTATGCAGGCAATATTTGCAGATAACTTTACTTTATCTAAATCTCTGATATTATTTAATACTCCAGTACCAGCATGTATAAAAACATCAAATTACCCTTTGATTTGGTCTATATTATCTTATAGCCAGAAAAATAATTACAAGGAATTGGAAATCACAATCCTCTCTATCATTACAAGAATTTAAAAATCTACTTAATGCAATTTATTTGGAAAAACTGACAACCAAGTATAGATGTTCTAGGAATATTTCTACTTATAGTAGTTAAAACAAAGTTTATGAATTGTTACAACAATAATTTAATTTTACAGCAAATATTGTATATATATAGGAACTATTTCAGCTGATATTTAAGAGTTATGGTGAATGATTTTGTATATAGTTAAATTTTGTTTTATTTTGTATATAATCATTTTTTCACATAATCTAAAATGGTTCATTATTTATATGTTGATTGTATCTTCTTCAGCACTTCTAATAAAATTGTTTTTTAAAAAAAAAAAGAAGACAATGCAGTATCAGATGTTAAGCTGCATTTAAGTTTTACTGCTGATATGGGAAAGGGTATGAATGGGTAATTTCCTGAAATAGTCATACTTTGGAAATCCTAAATAATTTGAAGTAATGCAATATTTTGATTAGATCACTTAACCTACAGGTGCTATAATTACAAAAAAATAGGATTCTCACTAAGTCTGATAGTATCATAGTAGAAAACAAGGCTATTGACCCAAGGGGTCTTTTTTAAGCCTAGCTTTACACACACACACACACACACACACACACACACACACACACACACACACACACACACACACACACACACACACACTATGCATGCAAACATAGGTGTCAGACTGGGGTATTTTCTCAGTTCCCCATCCACCAACCCAAGTTTCACTTCAATAAGAGCAGGGATGAACTCTGCTTCACATGGATGGGAAGCCTGTTCCATAGAAGAGGGAGTCTCTGAGACAATTGCCTGTCCCTCCCGCATGCCCAATTTATGTTGCATATATGGTTTAGGTCTCTGGATTGGGTGTTCCTGATGCTATTTGTTTATGGTTGTGCTGCAGGTGCATTGGGGCTGGATTGGATGAATTCTTTGTAGGCCAAGCACAGTTCACCTCTCAGCAGGCTGTAGTAAACTGAATATAAAGACAAGGGTATGAGGTAGTTGACAAAGGACTTGGTTTCCACACCATATATTCTTATTGTGAGGAATTTCTGTAGATGCTCCTGTTGTTGCATATGCCTGACCGGGTGCATACTGAAAGAGGCTTTGTACCTAATGATTTGTCTTATGAGAACTGAGTACAATATAACAATGACATGCTTAGATCTTAATAGCAAACCCCTGCTTATAAGTTGTGCAACATAAAATGATTTCCTCACTACAGTAGACGTATGCTGGTCAAATGTCAAATCACTCTCTACATGTATTTCCAAATTCTTGACTACAGAGTCTGCTCTTAGGCATGAATTATCAATGTAGTAGGTGTTTTCTAGGGTGGCCATCTTTCCAAAACATACTATGACACCTTCTTTGACACTGAGTTTTAGACCATGACTCTGACATGAGTTATTAGTCTGTTTCAGGCCTTCTTGGGGGCTATTTGGGGCTTAAGGGGATTCAGTGACTGCAGCCAATTTGCAAACATCTGTGAATATGGTCAGCCAGAGACCCTTGACATTAGCCTTGACCTCCCAGAAGTAGATATTAAACAAAAGTGGCCACAGCACTGAAATGTGAGGCACCTTACTAGTAACTGGTAGGGTTGCCAGCTTTCTTTGTGGCTAAAACCGGACTAAGGGCACGCCCCTCGCATCACCCATAACCCCACCCATTCCCACCCCTTCTCCCACCCATGCTCCGCCCATTTTGTGATGTCACCGTGCCATCAGCTGATGGGAACACCCTCTTTTTCTGTTCCAGAGGCCTGCTTTCAGCCGATTTACTATGCTTTTCTGTTAAAGGCCAGTTACTATAGTGCCCTTAACAAAGGGTGTCCAATCCTACTGTGCAATGTTACTATTATCCAAATGGTAGTCTGACCAAAAGCAAGGCTATTTAGGAGTGGCCTGTACAGTGTTACCATATAGCTATGCAAGTAGTCTGAGCTAAAATATGCCTCACAAATATCAGCCACAAAGATTGGTTTAAATATATTTAATAATAAAAGAACAAGACAATACACAGTAAATCAACACATAGTTCAAAATCACAGGAAATATTTAAAACAACATTGCTGGACAGTCTCAAATAAATAAAGAAAACATCAGAGCTATTCTTTACTATATTCCTATCTGAATCTAAAATAGCTCACATCCTTAACACTCAAGGTCACACTCACAGTCCTCATCATTTACTCCTGCTATCAACTGCAGGGCTTAAGCAGGACTTAATGTTCACCAGGCCAGGCAGTGCATCACCAAAAAGGGTCCCAAGACAAGTAATGGAACTTAAAGTTAGCAGAGTTCTCAAATCCCTACTGCCAGAATCAGGGGACAGGACAAATCCAGAAAAAATAGGGACATTTTTAAAAGTATTAGTACTGTTAACTTGCGAAGTTGACAGAATTAGTGAAGGTGAATTAGCATGCATTTTCTGAAGTAAAATTAGTCTACAGCACTAATTATTATTTACTAAGTGCAATCTACCTTCTCTTCTTCCAAAATCAACAGTTTTATTTGGGATTGGGGGAAGCAACATTCTGAGCCAAAATCAGGAACAGCTCAGAGGTATGAAACCAAGTGCAGTTACTATAAAGTAGACAAAATTACTGGAGCAGGCATAGCTCTCAAGTGTACCTCATTATGAGTCTTAAATAGTCAACAGTCCACATTGAAAGGGTCTGTCACCATACAGTACTAAGACTTTTTTGACGGATACCCAAGGTAAATAATACAAAAATCATATTAATTCAGCTAAACAACAACTATTTAAGATTTTTAATTTAACTAAAGTCATGGGAGACACAGTTCAGGCAGGCATCAACAATATACAAGTCACAGAACACCCACTAAAAATGTTTGATTTAGTTATGAAAACTCTTTCTTCAGTTTACTTGGTCAGAATTGCAAAGTGCACAGTGCATTACCCTGGTAAACAAATTCAGAAAAACAAAATAAACGTACTTGGAATTGTCTGACACATTTGTAAAATAATAACAGCAAGTGCACTGCCCTGCTCATTAAAATGGAGCTGCTTACAGGCTTAGAAAACAAAGCTGCTTACATGCTTTTACAGGCTTAGTAAACGGAACTGCTTACATGCAAAAACTGACCCTGCTTGCCTTCAGAAAAAACACTCTTCTGCTTGCCTTCAGAAAATGGACCCTGCTTACATGTTTTTATAGGCTTAGAAAACGGAGCTGCTTACAACACAAGTTACATGCAAAAACGGACCCTGCTTGCCTTCAGAAAAACACACTCCAGAAAACTGACTCTGCTTGCCTTCAAAAAAAAAAACGGAGCTCCTTACAGGCTTTATGACATGATAAAATGGAGTTTGCTTACCGTGGGTGATGACTCTGATAGCAGGCATAGTGTGTTGATAGGGAACCCGCATACTTTTTAAAATTCACGTTTGCATGTGATGCACGCACACGCATGAGTCCTCCGTTGGGTCCTAAAACATTACAGTCTTGCAGGTTGCAGCTGTAAAAGCCCCTCTCCCTCACACTATGGTTCCGGCGCTTATGCAAAAGGACAAAACTCGCCTCTATGTTTACCCCAAGGTGTCCCTAATTTTGGCTCATTCAAAACCCGGACTTTACATGTCCGGTTTTGAATGAAATTTATAACTGGACAATTTGTTAGAAAACCGGACAGTCCGGTCAAAAAACGGACATCTGGCAACCCTAGTAACTGGCCTTTTTGTGGAGGTAGACTCCCTTATTCTAACTTTTTGGGTCCTGTCTGTATGCTGGCTAGCTAGCAGTGGCTGATGCAGGGATTTATACATAGTTTAGTGAGTTTTTCTATAATGCTTAGGTGAGGTATTCTGTCAAATTCTTTGGTCAGATTGAGGTATGCAGCATGATCCATTTTGCTCTTGTTCATTGCTTTAGTGACCTTCTCAAAGAACTCCTCAAGGTTGAGAAGGAAAGACCTACCCTTGGGAAATCCAAACAGATTTGGGTCCAACATTTGTAAGTTACCTATGTCACCATTTAGGCTATCCATTATTATTCTCTCTATAGCTGTGCTTATTAGGCTAGTCAGGCTTATAAGTCAATAATTCCCTGAGCCCATGGATGGCCTGTCCTTGTGCACTGGGATAACCACTGCATTCCTCTATTTGTTTGGAATGAAACCTGTTTGGAGGCTGTAGTTAAATAGTGGTTCTGGTGGACCCAGTAGTTAATGTTTCATGCTATTAAAAAGGCATCCTGGGATATTATCAAAACCCATCGATAAAGTTTTCTTGTTCTTAGAGAGAGTCTTGAGTGCCTGGTCTCTAGTGATAGTTGGAAGAGTTATGGACATGGGTATTTCCTGAAGGTGCATTTAGTACAGAGAGGGGGAGTAAAATTGGAGCTAAATTTGTTGGCCAGGAGGTTTTCTATATCTTCTGGCTCCATATAGGTGGCACCATTTACGATTAACTTGGTAAGTTGCTGTTATGGACATAGCTGAAGAAAGCTTTGCGATTAGCCTTATAGGTTCACAGTTTTATAGGTGATTACTAAGCTTATAGCACGAGAGCCTTTTCATACCTAGCCAATAATACCCAGGATGTGACAATATTATATCTTAATTTCCCAGATATTGGATGAGCTATTATCGGAGTAATGGGTCTTTGGATGTCGGTGCCCTGAGACATTTTACAGACTGCTTCTGTCCATAGGGGACATAGGCAGTACCTCAGGAGTGATAACCACTGCATTCCTCTATTTGTTTGATATGAACCATCAGAACTCACAAAAACAGGAGTAGGTGCCACAAATGTATCCTGAGTAAGCGAGCTTCCAAGTAAAGCACCAAAACCAGAAAAAAGCTTCAGATACTGAAGTAAAGACCACGCTGGTACATTAGACATTAGTGCAAACTCTGCCCCGCATTCTATATAGGGAAGACCGACAGGCGTCTGAGGGACAGATTATATGAACATGGCTACGCGATTAACAATAGCAAGGACGACAATGCCCTTGCAAAACACTGCAATTTTTTTGCAGGTCACACATTTGACTTTATGGTCATCGACCAAGTTACAACTGACAAAACTAATTGTGTCAATGACAACCTTTTGAAACTACAGTTAGAGAAGAAGGAACTATGTTGGCAGTTACGTTTGGCAGCACACAAACTACCTGGCCTTAATGAATACTACTCAATCGTGTATTCTCAAACTGAACTGTTTATTAAGATAGAGTTGTTTTTCTTTGGCACAATTTTTTCTAGTTGGGGTACCTTCTAGCGTGATTTTTTTAGCCTGGCTGTTTTATTTAGTGTCCCTTATTTGGTCACTGTTCCAGTGATTTATACTGTATTATAATACAATATATTGTATCACACAGATACATGATGTTAAGTATTTTATAGTTATACAAATAAACACATATACACATATATATTTTTTATATACTCTGAAGTGGGGGAGGAGAACCTTGTAGGTACCAGGGCCCCCATTCTACATAGGTGGGGATGGCGAAAAAAGGCCTACTCTAATACTTAATATTATATTATTAATTATTAGCTATTATTAATTATTATTTATTATTTGTTATTGACAACATTATATATACATGTTTTATTATTAAATTATTATTATTATTTTCTTATTTTTTTGTATATTTACGTTTTTATTTTTATTTTTATTTTCATTTTACACATGGCTGATTCTTACATATATTGTAACAGTGAATGGAGTGTTGGTAGGTTTATGTTTTCCATATTTTTACGTTATTTGTTTGACAAATCATCACTGTTATTTTTCAGTATTGTTAACAATATTATGCTTAGTGATTTTGGTGTACAACATTTTATTATTATTATTTTTCACATCTACAATTAACTTACTTTGTTAAATCAATTTACATATTAATGGTTGGCTTGTTGAGTGGTTCTTTTAGGACTGTTCTTTTAGGACTGTGCTTTTTAATTAACTTTTTAATTAACTAATTAATCCAATTACTTAAAGTATTTAAGTGGTATTTGGTTCTAATGTTGTAAGTCTGAGGAAGTTCAAGCAGTGTCCTGAACGAAAAACGCATTTGTGAGCGTTTTACACTATTTGCCTTGTCTCTACCTTTCCGGTTTTGGTTTTATTAAAATTATTGGATTTTATCTACAGTCTAATGTACCAGCGTGGTCTTTACTTCAGTATCTGAAGCTTTTTTCTGGTTTTGGTGCTTTACTTGGAAGCTCGCTTACTCAGGATACATTTGTGGCACCTACTCCTGTTTTTGTGAGTTCTTTTGTTATAACTTTCGTTTTCTTGGTTCTTGATATGAACCATGTTTGGAGGCTGTAGTTAAATAGTGGTTTTAGTGGACCCAATAGTTCATGTTTCATGTGATTAAGGAGGCATCCTGGGATATTATCAAAACAAAAAAATGTGTCTTCAGTTTAGTAGAAAATGAGCTAAGAGAAGAGTTGCTTGATTTACTAGAGATCGATATATTAAGATCAATGAAAGAGATAGACTGTGGAAGGTCAATAAAACCCCAAAAGTCAGAAGTTTGATAAAACAAATGAACATAGTAATTAGAACTATCCATAGAGATCCATGTGTTATAACAGAAGTAAACAGGATATATTACTGTGGAGCAAAATTAATAACAGATAAAATTCTACCACAAGAACACAGGGCAGTAACGGAAAGGAAGGGGAGAAATGAATGGCCATCATAGAAGTATTGAATAGAGGAAAACTATAAAGCAATTAAGATGAGAAGTGTCATTATTGATAGAGTATAGAAGAGGGAACAGCTCAACAAAGATACTCAGAAAGATAGACATAATAAAAGCAAGTGCAGTATTATAAAGGACCAGGATTTATCATGCAATATTGCAAACAATATACTAAAAATATCAGCACAGGCAGAAAAAACTTAGAAAGATGCACAGATAAATATAAAGAAAAAGTACAAAATAAGCAATTTATTGATGACCCAAAAAAGTTTTATAGAGAACTGGGAAACAAGGCATAAGGAATTGAAGCACCGCCCAAAAAAGAAAAAGTAGATATATTCTGGAGAAATATTGATGAAGATCCTGTGGAACAAACCAGAGATGCTAAATGAATAAAAGAAGTAAAAGAAAGAGTAAGAAGTTCAAAGGTACAGGATATGAAATGGGATGAAGACTCAGGGATGGCTTGTGCTATAGGACTGCGGGACTGCAGCCCCTCCACCTGTAAAATAGGTCCCCCACCTGTAAAATAAATTCCCCCACCGTAGAACATATTTAAAAATAAAATTTCAAATTCTCGGACTCCGCGCATGTGTGCTTAGTTCCTGACTGCTGTGTTAGGCAGACCAGAACTCCAAGCACGCATGCTCAGGCGTTCTGAGCACCAGACTGCTCTGTTAGGCAGTCCGGATAGGAAAGGCAGGAAGCTCCACCCTACCAGCCCAGAAATCTGTGTGGTGCCGACTGCACAAACCGGAAGGTCACTGGAATGCATCGCCCGCAGGCTGGACCAACAGCAGGAGGCTCCAGCCTCCTCACATCACACAAGAGACCAAATGGCATGCGTGGGCTGCAGGATCACTAAGAAGGAGCTGGGCCATTATGGAGAACTGACCAATGGGCTGCAGGATCGCTGGTTTGACGTAGCTGAGTACAGGTAAGGTGTTTATGATGGATCTGGTATATGTGTCTGGTTTGATGTAGCTGAGTACAGGTAAGGTGTTTGGAGCTGGGCCATTATGGAGGACTGACTGATCGGGCTGCAGGATCACTGGTTTGACATAGCTGAGGTGTTTATGACGGATCTGGTGTGTGTGTGTGTGTGTGTGTGTGTGTGTGTGTGTGTGTGTGTGTGTGTGTGTGTGTGTGTGTGTGTGTGTGTGTGTGTATGTGTGTGTGTGTGTGTGTGTGTGTGTGTGTGTGTGTGTGTGTGTGTGTGTGTGTGTGTATGTGCGTGTGTTTGTGTGTGTGTGTGTAATAGAGAGAAAGAGAGAGAGATGGATCTTTGTGTTGGAGCATGCAAGTTAGTGATTGGGTGAAGACGTTTGTAAGTCTATTCAGCTGGGGGGGTTGTTGTTTGGTGAATGACTGTGCATGTGTTAGTAAGGTAGTTAGAAAACCAGGAGATAGCAGATGGAGAGAGGTTTGGTTAGGGCAGTTTGGAAAGAGGATGGAGTGAGAGACAGTGTCAGAAGCTGTAGAAGTATCAATGAGATAAACAAGGATTACAGTAAAAAAATAAACTATGAATAAGGAACCATTCCTGTTCAGACTAATAAGCATCTAGTCCTACTTCCATTCAAAATGCATTTATTACACTTAGTGATAAAAATAGGCTGTAGAGTTGATGATGCTGCTGCCCTTTAACTGATTTGAAAAGACATATAAATGAGTTTTCTTCATGAATGTAACTCTGTTAGTGAGGCCACCCCATACCTGGTTACTTATTCAACTTACCCTGGGTGAATGCAGTAAGCTTCACCTTGGTTTTACTTCCATTCCATCTTGTTCATTCCAGGGACTTCCTTCAGTGGCATTAAGGAAATAGGGGCTACAGATACCCATAAGTACTATTACAATAACTGGAGATGACAGTGTCATTTGGCAAGTCCAGATAAGGCAATGTTAACAGACTTTTACCACCTTTTGTTTTCTCAAATTGTCAATGAGCCAGCTAGACTCACCCACCAGCAATTCGTCAGATATTTTCTAGGCACATTTCTCACCAATATACACCACCACTGCTTTAACATTGCTACCCTTACAGAGTTATTAAGTGAAAAATGCCCTGCTTGTTATTCAAAAGACCTTAATATCATTTGATTTTCAGGAAAGGAAAGTCTATACTTGAAATGATGAAAACAGGCCATCTTTTGGAACTAGAGTTCACTGACTGAAGTTCCTTGTACTGTTTTCCAGACAAGATACTACAATTAGTCTAAACATTCCTTAAATTAATGTTTCACAAGCTTTTTCCTGCAAATGTAGGTGTCTTAAAACTCCAAAGTGACCTGTGATAAAATCAACTATTAATCCAATGAAGGAGATTGACCAAACTTGATACAGACAGAAAAAAGACTTGCAGGTCACTGGTCACTAAGTCAATGAGGACTGCTTAGCTCTTTATAGGCAATACAGAAATGACACCAAATCAGTCTAAGCTAATAATATCAGATGAAAGCAATTAGCATTTGCTGGTGAGCACAAGCTACATCGGAAGAGGAACTTATAGTTCCACTGTCAGAGAAGGGACAGTTGACCAGTGCATCCTCTGGAATTCCCATCTCATAAAATGTCCTTTCCATTCCTATTTCCTTCTCATTGTTTCCTTCTACTCTAATTCTCAACCAGCTTCACCTTCTGATCCATCCTTTCATTTTTGGGAGATCTTCTTAACCATGGCGTGTAGTCTACTAGAAAAGCTGACCAAAGGTTCAGGGAGAAAGAACAGTGAACACAGTTTCTCCTGAGAAAACATTCTCAGTCCTTTCAAGTCCATAAATGTTGAGAAGGTTATCAAGTTGTAGAACATTAGCTTTGATTGGAAACACCTTTGGAATGTCATAAGTACATTCCCTTCTCATGATTTCTTTACATCCCGTTTATGATCAGTTATAATTTTTGCAATATTTATAACAAACTTGTGTCATTTCGTATTCCTATTTACCCTTTCTGTTTTGTTTATAAGATTGATTTTGTAGTCATTAAACACATATTATGGATCTGTAACAGTGCTTACAAGATTTGGAACAATCTATACAACCTTATCAGATGTAAAATCATTGTCCTTACACCCTCAAGACATAGCTACATTTTAAAATATAATTTAGAAAATATTCTAATGCTTAACCTGTATCACATTGATTACATGTCTTCACTGATAACATAGTTCATTGTTAAGAACTGGATTGTAAGAGACAGCATTTCATCCAATGAGTATAAAAACTTTTCATAGACCATTCTTTTTTAAGCATCTTTATTAAATTATCACTTAAGGTATAAGCACACATGCAAAAGAAAACAAAACATATTAATACTTAAGTTAGCCTTAGGCATAGGCCAACTAGGTGGCCGCCTAGGGCACCGCTCTAACGGGGTGCTTTTCCAATATTTATTTGCTGTAAGTAGACCAGGATGGGGGCACCAAGTGGTGTGGTGGGGGGCACCATGTAACCCTTTTGCCTAGGGCACCAGTTGACCTAAGGCCGCTCCACTTTACATTTCACACATTATACATTACACGTTTTATTTCTTTGTAACAATTAGCATTCACTCAGATGTTCACATATTGCTCAATTCCTGTCTTACCTTCGTCTCAAGCCTCCTTCTGAACAATGTTCTGCTTGTATTGTTTCCACAAATTCCATTTATTTATATGTATTTTGCTCCTTTCCTTTTCTAAAGATCCCACCTCCATTTCTTTTATATTCTTTACATTTAATACTTCAATTACAGTTGGTTAGGTTTTAATTTCCATTATCTAGTAATTGCTTTCTCTTAGCCTACTATCGCTACTTCTTTCTGTTTACATAACAGCTCCATTTTCCATCATTTCTTCCTTAAAATGGCAACACCTAGCATTGTAGTACCGCTTTTCTTCAGCTTTAATCTCCTTATTCTGTCCACAATGGAACAGTACTCTCTCTCACTTTAAACATGCAAATGTTTCCAATCCTTACAATTACTTCATGCTTTTTATATACAACTGTCATGTCATTGTGACTGTTTTCCCGGTTGCTAAACTGTTCAAAACGTCTAGTCCCAAATTCTTGAATATGTCAACAAATACAGTTTATTAACTTGTGCTTAATGTGGATTCTGGAAAGGTTTTAATGCTCTTACTGCAATCTCTGCTATTATTAAACTACTTTACATTACTGTGCACAAAAGTCTACTGGCAACATATATCAGAAACTAGTATGTCTATGGATCATGCTTCCTTGGTCTCTGAGACATTGTTACTGGCGTTCAGGGAATGAATTGTTATTTGGTTGCAGAGCTGCCTATGAGGATTCTCATTTATGGTCCTTTCAAGGACTAACTATAAACAGAAGTTATATCTGATCTATATTTGCTGCTACTCACAACTTCTATAAGGTATGAATCTGACTAATATTATGAGTTAAGGTGTAACCAGTGCATTGAAAAATATTTTGTAGATGTATTATAGACGTGACATTTTAGATGTGGTTGCATCAGGTAATTGTTTTTGCATCTTGCTATGCTGAGTATAAAGTATTTTCAGAGCTAAGCAAAGTCTGGAATGTTACACCTAGACCTAGCTACTCATAGTTGAAGGGTTGAGTTGATAGAGGTAGCACAAACTATGAAACATTTGATGAAGAAATTGCAGAACAACAGCAGTTACTGTTAAGTGGACTGTCAGAATTACTGGATTATAGAAATACCCTTCTGCAGGATGTTGGCCCAGCTTTTGATTGGTCAAAATTAGGTTCATGAGACAGAGTAAACATCAGACAAGACAATTATTCTATTACAGTTGACAACCTAATTGTCTTTCTAACCAGACTGAAGGAGTGTAGGTAAACATTAAGCAATATGAAGTGGTTATTCTGAGGAAGCAAAATATCCCAAATATTTTTTTTTAAACTGACTGTGGCAAACTGCTGAGAAAAAACATGCAACATTCCTTCAAAAGCACGTCTGAAAGTGACTGCATGCCAGTGGCGGCTGGTGACTTCAAATCAAAGGGGGACTGCAGGAGACAGTTGAATGGGTGGGGTCAATGGGAAGGGGTGTGGTCAACCAGAAAGAGGAGGAGCTATGCTCAAAACCACAAAAACTAACTAAATACACTGCCCTGGGTGCCAAACCATCATTATGAGAGTCCAATCAAGACAAAATGAAGTGTAGAAGAATAAAAATATTTCAATGCATTGGCTGCATGACAGCTTACTTAATATCTAGATGGAAACAAAAAGGTTGTGAGGCATGAAAAAATAAATTACTTTTTAAATACATTAATGGAATGCCAGTCAAAATCAAGTATAAAAAAAACAAGCAGCACTCAATTCAAACCACTTCTCGCACTGCAGTTCTAATTATAATTTATATTCAGCTTTATTAAAGTACCAAGTAACATGCTGAAAGTAGAAATCACTGATGCCCCCACTTGTAAAAATGTTTCTTATCCAAAAAAAGACCTGCTGCCTGACAACTATCTACTTGTTTCATGGGGAAAACATGATCAAAGTAAAAAATGAAAAGCAAACAAGAAATAAGCTCAAGATACATTGCTTAAAAGGATTACTGTACAGGTTATGGACAACATGATTGGCATTCTGTTTAGTTTACGGGTAAAGCCTGCAGAGATGACTGGAAGTCTCCAAGAGTAATGAGCTTCTTAAAATAATGTAATCCTGTCCTTTATTACAAATACTATCATATGCATTTCAATACCCAAGGCTTATACATTATCTAGATAAGTATTCTCTACATGGCAACAACAGAAAGGCTTTCAATGTTGGCAATTCTTTAACAGTATGCTTATTAAAGCTTACTTGCATGTTACGATCTCAGCCAAGCTTACCTGATGGTCATTAAAGTATTGCTACTTAAACACAGACCAACAGGCACTTTGAGTAATAAGCATAAATCAACAGTACAAAAAATATGACAGAAACCAGACCATTCTGCAAAAATCAAGGAGAGATGAAAAGCCACTCTAGTACTTGTGTCTACCTTGGATGGGGGGATACTCTGCACATTTACACTGCATAACTACTCCTTGCCTTGCTTCGACACATCCAGAGTCACTACATGGGGGAGTGTGGTGTAACAAGTATGTCACAATTTGAAATGTCTCTGGCTGACTGTGATGGCCCTGACACATTTGTCATACCTCTCAACCTCAGAACAAGAAATCTGGACAATGCCATACAAAGAAGTGGGACAAAGGCCCAAAAATAAGGACAATTTTTAAATATTGCTCTTATAAACTTAGAAAGATAATAGAATAGGTCTTGCATTAGTATGAATTTTCTGAAGGGTATGAAATCTGAAACTCAAATATCTGTCATTATATTCTAACTTCAGTCTTTAATGATTTGTCACTAATTTGCCAAAAAAACACAATTTTATGAAAAATGGACCAAACATGTGATGTAAAAATATAAAATAGCCACACAATACAGCTAGGAACCTGTCAAAGAAGGGACACTTTAATATTAGTACTGCTAACTTGAGCAGCTGACAAAATAAAAGAATCTGCATGCATTTCTGAAATAAAAGTAATCTATAACTCTGGTTATTAGTTATTTCTTAATTGTAAACCCTCCATGTTTTCTTCCAAAATTGCTATTTTGCGGAGGGATTATTAGGGGAAGAGCAACATTTTGAGCCAAAATCAGGGACAGTTGAGAGGTTTGGCTATGCCTAATTCTATAAAGAAATTTATTTGCATGTGCCTCTCAACCTGTTAATGCAATAAATCTGGACAAGGCCAAATATATTGGGGGAACATATAAACAGTACTAAAAATTGCTCTTGTATAAACTGAGACAGTTGATAGAACAACAGGTCTTACTTTAGCATGCATTTTTCTGAAGGTTATGAAGTCTGAAACTCAGTGTGTCATTATTTAGTGACTTAATTCCTAAATGATTTGCCAGAAAGCTACAAGTTTTATGAGGAACAAACCAAAAATAAGAAGCAAAAATCTATTCATTCTTTGAAAATCTGGACAGTTGGGAGGTGTAGTTCAGCTGGGGTTGTCTTTAAGTTTGCCGCCCTTCCCCCTCACAAAATCATGGTCGAATGGAGCCTCCCCCTGCAGCCATTCCAATGATCCATTACTTGGCTACTTCACTCCATTTACCATAAACACTAATGTGCATACTGATTTACTTCTATGATGATTTGGACTTCATTTGAAAGTTTTATTTTGCATTTTACAGCACAAACACTAAGACATCTGCTAAACAAACTTAGCATTAAAACTTCTCTGCCCTTGAAACTCACATTCATTGAAACCCACATTCAAAGAAAATACATTTTACCAGTGGCAGATAAAGATTAATTCTGGGATGTTTTCAAATCATAGACCCCTTGCATATGAAACATACATGTGCTCTTTGATACACCTTCCTACTGTTTTGAACATTTTTCCAGTAAACTATGAAACAAAACGCATGCACCAATAATGACAAAACTGCCCAATTCAGAACATCTTTCCAGTAAACAATGAAACAAAATGCACGCACCCATAATGACAAAACTGCCCAGTTCAGAACATTTCCATCATAAAAGTCTACTCAAACTTCTACAGTCCCCCATTATCAGTAAATATGCACAATTCTATAGTCCCCCATTATCAGTAAATATGCACAATCTTTGAAGAAGTAAAAAAGTCATCTAAATAATTCCACATTAAATAAATCTGTAACTAATGAAGCGTTTGCTGCTAGCAAACACCTTTATATTTCATGGTTTCATTGAAAAATAAAGTGTCTGATCCCCCTGAGGAATAAGTTGCCTATATTACATTAAAAATGATAAGCTAGTAATATTGCAATAGGAAATGGATGGCAAACTGATAACAGGCTCATAGTTAGTATCTTAACTTTTTCAGTACGGGAGTAGAACCAACAACCTTCTGCATCAAAAGCAAGCACACAACCTGTTGTGCTATTAACAATGCAAGCTGACTTAGCATAAGCAGCACTAAACTTCTCTTCCCCTGCAGCTCTCAGCTCCTTGTAAAATCTACTCAATACTCAACTGCATCTCAACTTTGCAGCACAAGAAATCTGGAAAAAGCCAAATTTATTGGGGGGGGGGTCAATAGCCCAAAAACCAGGGACACATTAAACATTGCTTGTATAATCTTGGAAAGTTGCTAGAATAAAATACTGTGTTACCACCATACATTTTACTGCCAAGGTCCATGTGCAAAAGAGTCAGAGCAGCATACCACTATGCCAAATCAGCTGCTTTGTGAAAGAAAAATGCTGTGTTACCACCATACATTTTACTACCAATGACACTGTGCAAAACAGTCAGAGCAACATACCACTATGCCAAATCACCTGCTTTGTGAAAGAAAAATGCTGTGTTACCACCATACATTTTACTGCCAAGGTCCCTGTGCAAAACAGTCAGAGCAACATACCACTATGCCATATCAGCTGCTTTGTGAAAGAGTGGAAGACTGAAACTTAAATGGCTATCATTTAATGAATTCAGTTCTCACCATAGCTGTCAATCTCTTAGCACAAAACACCTGGACAAACCCAGTAATGAGGGAATACAGCCCTCAAACATCTTCAGTGAATTCAGTTCTTGCCATAGCTGTTAACCTTAACACAAAAAACCTGGACAAAGCCAATAATGGGATAATACAGTTCCAAAAATAAGGACAAATTTCAAATATTCATCTTATAAACTTAGAAAATTGCTAGAATAAAAGGTTGTGTTACTATGTATTTTCTGAAGAATATGAAGTCTGAAATTCAAATGCCTGTCAATTTTACTTCTGATGGAAAAAAAACAATTTTCAGCAGAGGCCCAGGGAGAAATACTGCAGACACGTCTTTGTAAAATGCCAAGACACCAGAGCAAATCCACACAAACACAGGGATGAGATGCAGACTCCACACAGAAGGCACCCCAGCCAAGAATCAAACCAGAAAACCTATAGCTGTGAGGCAACAATGCTACCACTGCACCATCAAATATATAAGGAATTAAACATTCAGAAACCTAAAGTCTGAAATTCAAATGCCTGTCAATTTTATTTAACATTTGTTAATCAGGACAGTTTGACTTGGAACAAAAAAACAATTTTCAGCAGAGGGCCAGGAAGAAATAATGCAGACATCCCTTTGCAACATGGGAGGACACAAAAGCAAACCCACACAAACACAGGGAGAAGATGCAGACCCCACACAGAAGGCACCCCAGCCAAGAATCAAACCTGAAAACCTGCAGCTGTGAGGCAACAATGCTACCACTGCACCATCAAATAT
Source organism: Protopterus annectens (assembly GCF_019279795.1). Lineage (NCBI taxonomy): Eukaryota > Metazoa > Chordata > Ceratodontiformes > Protopteridae > Protopterus > Protopterus annectens. The sequence goes on from NC_056737.1 coordinate 1,290,356,633, forward strand.
CAAGCATTGCAACATTTAGAAACCACAGATATTATGAGGAACAGATCACATCAAATATGAGGCAAAAATCTGCAATTTTTTTTACAAATGGTGGTGGGTAGAGAATTCAGGTCCTTAACACCTGCATACAAGGTACAGGGTTCAAGCCTGAGGTATTCCCTACCACACCACCATGAGTTTGTTCTAGCCACCAGTATATAGCAACTGGGGCATTTTCACACTCACACACACACACACACACACACACACACACACACCTGGAGCGATCCCTTCATGCCATTAAATCCATAGCTGTTAGCGCACTACAAACCTGCCTGCCCATTACGTCCGGTGGAGCACATCCACAACCCAAGATGTTCTTCCCCAGACGAGACTCCAGCCTGCTGACGTTGCAGTCCGAGTCCGATCCATTTCCAGTAACAGTCTATGCAGTTACAACTGCATAGACTTCTGGGATCTCTGCTCTTACATGTTTCCCAGTTCGGGCTGCTGCTGAAACAGTCTGCGCATGCACCATACTGTCTCAGCAGCAGTCCAGACTAGTGCGCATGCCCGAAAGTCCGCAAATTTTAATTTTTTTTTATCTTTTATTTTCTTTAATTTCTTTATTTTTACAGCTGGGGGGGCTGCAGTCCGGCAGTCCAATAGCACGGGCCGCCCCTGCATGAGACAACAGACTGTCTGTGGCGCTTCAAACTATGTAGATGTATCTAAACAAATGTCCACACAGATGTTCAGTAAAGAAGATTCAAGTGAAAGTCAGCAAGGACTGACACTAGAATCATCAGGTGATGAGGTCCAAGTTCTGTGTCAGTGGCACATATCATTGATGAGTTTGGGGTCTCATCCCCAAAGTGTTTGAGATATACAAGACCATTAAATATAACAGGTTGACAGTGTGGCTGTCCATGAACTCTGACAGCTGTAAATTGCAGTATTGCCTTTGATGTGAAAGTCAGCAAAGCTTTTTAAAGCACTGTTCAGTTTACTGTTTGGTGGTATTGGAGACATGAATGCACTGCCAGAGTGTGTCATCAGTGCAATACAAACATCTAAATGTTTCCCTTATATATAAATCATTAATATGACAGAATAAACTTGGCATTTCATTAACATTAATGCAAAAGTCTGATGCATAAAAGTAATTGATTTTTGCTTTTGAAACAGGGTGGTATAACATAGGGTACTTTGTCTTTAAGGAATCATTGCACTTACAGTAGATAGAGTACCAATGTACTGGTCATGTGGTCTGGTTCTCTGTGTACTTAGTCAGATAAGTAAACACAAAAACTTGGTAGCAGACCACTTTGTGTCCATCCCACCATTTCTTAATATTTTAAACCCGAATGTTACAGACAAACTACACACACAAACTCTCTCTCTCTCACACAGATGCACACACACACAAACACACAAACTCATATAATAAACAGTGAAAAGGTAAAGAGGTCATCGCTGGGACTGGTTCTGCTTATGATATAAATACGTCAAATATAACAATGGAGTTTGAGATCAGAATTTGTCTGCTTGCTGATAATACTGATATTGAGGAGGTGGTAAAAGATGGAAGGGACTGTAAAGTGGGCAGAAATGCGACAGCTTAAATTTAATCCAACAAAGTGCAAGGTTATATGCTAAGGCAGGATATAGGCTGTTAAGGAAAACTATGGAGGAGATTCATGAAAAGTTACCACAAAGTGTACACTATAGAACAATCCTACCACTGTGCTTCTGCTGTATATTCACCCAGAAAGGTTATACAAAGTGTGCACATAGCATTCTTTTTGTGGTAACCTTTATGAATCTCACCTGCAAAAAGAAAAATAAGTGGTGGCGGCATTAATCACTTCTTGGATGAACCATGCAATGTAGTTTGAAAAGGTAGTGGTAAAGACCAGATAAAATGTTAGGGTACATAGCTAATATACAGAAATCTAGAGATGTGGACATCATTTTACAAAGCACTAGAGAAGCCACATCTGGAGTATTATATTAAATTCAGGTATATTTAAAGAGGAATGGAGATTAGCCTGACAGAAAGCATGCTCTAGAGATATACATCTTGGAAATTATCTTGACATTGCCAGGCACAGAGATACAGTGTAGATTAACAGAGGGCTTCAGGATTGCCTCAAACTGATGGCGAAAGGATGAAGCAGGGATCAACATGGTGCTGTTTTTTTAAGACTAGTTGCAACATTTTTGTAGATATATTATCTGCCTTTTTGTATGCTTATATAATTAAGCATTCATTTATTTGGTGAGATACAGGCTGTTTATGTATTGTACAGCTGATGTGTGGAAAAATTGCAGTTTTGTGAACTTTTTACTGACCTCGTCTTGATTGCTCTTTCTGAGGAATGACCTCAGTTTCAGTGAATGCCCTAGTTGTTTCATGGTGGTGGGTAGAGAGTAAGACTTGAACTCTGTATCTTGGGTCCAAGTGACAAGAGCCTGAATTCCCTGCCCACCACCATTTGCAAAATGTTTGCAGGTTTTTGCCTCATATTTGTTCTGTTCCTCATAAAATCTATGGTTTCTGTATTTTTGTTACTTTACTTAGCACAGCCAGTAGTGCAGTGGTAGCAGTGCTGTCTGACAGCTATGGGTTGTCTGGTTTGATTCTTGGCTGGGGTGCCTTCTGTGTGGAATCTGCATGTCCTCCCTGTGTTTGTGTGGGTTTGCTCTGGTGTCCTCAGTGGGTATTTGGACTGTATTCCCCCATTATTGACTTCATCCAGGTTTTTTGTGCCAAGGTTGAGAGCTATGGTGATAACTAAACTCACTGAATATGTTTGGGAGCTGTATTCCCCCATTATTGGCTTTGTTCAGGTGTTTTGTGCTAAGATATTGACAGCTATGGTGAGAACTGAATTCACTAAATGGTAGCCATTTAAGTTTCAGTCTTCCTTTCTTTCATAAAAATAGATGAGTTGGCCTAGTGGCATGTTGCTCTGCCTGTTTTATACAGGGTTCAGGGTTCAATACTTGGCAGTAAAATGTATGGTGGTAACACAGCATTTTATTCTAGCAGCTTTCCAACATTATACAAACAATGTTTAAAATGTGTCCCTGGTTTTTGGGTTTTTGCCCCCCCCCCCCAAATAAATTTTGGCCTTTTCCAGATTTCTTGTGCTGCAAAGTTCAGAGATAGAGCTGAGTGTCGAATACATTTTACAAGGAGCTGAGAGCTGCAGGGGAACAAAAGTTTAGTGCTGCTTATGCCAAGACTGCTTATGTTGTAAATAGCACAACAGGTAGTGTATTTGCATTTGATGCAGAAGGATGTGGGTTCTACTCCCACAGTAGGTAGATTCATTGCTGATTCTGTTGTAATGGGGATGGATGCTGTAGCCCTCTTTGGTGAAGATATCTAGTAACTATGAACCTGTTATCAGTTTGCCATCCATTCCTTATTGTGATATTACTAGCATTATCATTTTTTAATGCAACATAGGCAATTTATTCCTCAAGGGCAACAGGCACTTTATTTGTAGATGAAACAATGACATATAAAGTTGTTTGCTAGCAGTAACCTCTTCATTTGTTAACATATTTATTTAATGTGGAATTATTTAGATGACTTACTTCTTCAGAGATCGTGCATATTTACTGATACTGGTGGACTGTAGAAGTTTGTGTAGACTTTTATGATGGAAATGTTCTGAATTGGGCAGTTTTGTCATTATTGGTGCATACATTTTGTTTCGTTGTTTACTGGAAAAATGTTCAAAACAATAAATTAAAAATGCCCTCTAACAATTGTACTGTATTGTACAAGGAATATAATTTAATACAGTCAGGAAGGTGTATCAAAGACCATGTGTATGTTTCATGTTCAAGGGGCCTATGATTTGAAAACAGCCCAAAATTAATCTTTATCTGCCACTGGCAAAATGTATTTTCTTTGAATGTGGGTTTCAATTAATGTGAGTTTCAAGGGCAGAGAAGTTTTTTGCTAAGTCTATTTTCATTGTGAGACTGCATTGCTTTGTTTAGAAGATATCTATTAGGGTTTATGCTGTAAAATATAAAATAAAACTTTCAAATGAAATCCATATAATCGCAGAAGTAAAGCAGTATGCACATTACAGTGTTTATGGCAAATGGGGTGAAATAACCAAGGAATGGGACATTGTAATGGCTGCATGGGGGACGCTCCATTCGACCATGATTTTGTGGGGGGGGGGGGCAGCAAACTCAGACAGCCCCGGCTGAACTATACCTCGCAACTGTCCAGAATTTTGCAGAATGAATAGATTTTTGCTTCTTATTTTTGGTTTGTTCCTCATAACATTTGTGGTTTTCTGCCAAATCATTTAAGAATGAAGTCATTAAATAATGACAGACATTGAGTTTCAGACGTCATAACCTTCAGAAAAATGCATACTAAAGCAAGATCTGTTATTATATCAACTGTCTTTTTAGTACTGTTTGTATGTTCCCCCAATATATTTGGCCTTATCCATATTTCCTGCATTAAGAGGTTGAGAGGTACATGCAAATAAATCGCTTTATAGAATTAGGAATATCCAAACCTCTCAACTGTCTCCAATTGTGACTCAAAATGTTGCTCTCCCCTAAATAATCCTTCTGCAAAATGGCAATTTTGGAAGAAAACATGGAGGGTTTACAATTATAAATAACTGTAATGATCAGAGTTATAGATTACTTTTATTTCAGAAATGCATGTAGATGCTCTTATTTTGTCAGCTGCTCAAGTTAACAGTACTAATTTTAAAAAGGTGCCCCTTCTTTGATAGGTTCCCAGCTGTATTGTGTGGCAATTTTATATTTTTGCATAACATATTTGGTCTGTTTTTCATAAAATTGTGGTTTTCTGGCAAATTAGTAGCAAATCATTAAAGACTGAAGTTAGAAAATAATGGCAGACATTTGAGTTTCAAATTTCATACCTTCAAAGATTCATACTAATGCAAGACCTACAATTATTCTATTATCTTTCTAAGTTTATAAGAGCAATATTTAAAAATTGCCTTTATTTTTGGACCTGTGTCCCACTATGTATGGCTTTGTCCAGATTTCTTGCTCTGAGGTTGACAGTTATGAGTGTCAGAGCCATCACCATCAGCCAGAGACATTTCAAACTGTGACCTACTTGTTGCACTCCACTCCCCATTGTAGTGGCTCTGGATGTGTCCATGCAAGGCAAGGAGCAGTTATGCAGTGTAAGTGTGCAGACTATTCCCCCATCCAAGGTAGACCACAAGTATGACCATGGCTTTTCATCTGTCCTTGATTTTGTAGAATGTTCTGGTTTTCCATCATATTTTTATACTGTTGATTTATGCTTCTTATTATTCAGAAAATGCATGCTGTTGCAGTGCCCTGTTGCTCTGTATTAAAGTAGCAATGCTTTAATGACCATCAAGTAAGCTTGTCGGAGATTGTAAGATGCAAATAAACTTTAATAAACACACTGTTAAAGAATTACCAACATTGAAAGCCTTTTCGTTGTTGCCATGCAGAGAATATTTACATAACTAGATAATGTATAAGCCTTGGGTATTGAAATGCATATGACAGTATTTGTAATAAAGGACAGGATTACAGTATTTTCAGAAGCTCATTATATTTGTTGGAGACATGCAGTTATCTTTGTAAGCTTTACCCGTAAACTAAACAGCATGCCAGTCTATCATGTGTGGTCCATAACTTGTGCAGTAATCCTTTAAGCAATTTATCTTGAGCTTGTTTCTTGTTCACTGTTCATTTTGTACTTTGATCATGTGTTCTCCATGAAACAAGTAGATAGTTGTTGTCAAGCAGCAGGTGTTTTTTGAATAAGAAACATTTTTACAAGTGGGAGTATCACAGAGATTGCTACTTTCAGCATGTTACTTGGTAATTTTATAAAGCTGAATATAAATTATAATTAGAACTGTTTCATGCCTCACAACCTTTGTGTTTCCATCTAGATATTAAGTAAGTTGTCATGTAGCCAATGCACTGAAATATTGTTTTCTTCTACATTTTGTCGATTGGAATCTTGTAATGACAGTTTGGCACCCAGGGCAGCATATTTAATTAAAGTTCCAGTTGTTGTGGTTTTGAGCATAGCTCCACCCCTTTCTAGTTGGTCACACTCCTTCCCATTGGCGCAACCCATTCAGCTGTCTCCTGCAACCCCCCCTTTAATTTGAAGTAAGTCACCATCCGCCACTGGATGAAGTAACAGCTAGATGGATTGAAACAAACTTAAGAAAAGCCTCCAATTGGAAAACCCCTGACCCAGATGCAGTACCTAACTTCTGGTTAATGTATTAACATCTTTGCATGAAGATTTAGCCATGCACACCCTGAACAGACACCAACCTGGCTAACAACAGAAAAACATTTCTCCTACTTAAGAGTGAACCTGCAAGCTACCCTAAAAATTATAGACCAATAACTTGCCTTCCTGCGACATATAAACTATATACTGGAATTGATGCCAACAGAGTTTATAGTCATTTAGAAGAAAACTCAATTATGGCAATAGAACAAAAGGTCAATAAGAGAAAGTCATATGGAACAAAGGATCATCTGTTGTTAAATAAAGTCACAGTGGAGAACTGTAAAAAGGGGAAGAATCTAAGCATGGCATGGATTGACTACTAAAAAAGCATTTGACAGTATCCCACATTCACAAATAAAAGAGTACTTAAAAATGTCTAAGATATATCCTACACTGATAAACTATATCACAGTGACCATGAAACAGTGGCAAACCACAATGCAGTTAAGTCATGATAAAGGACAAATTATTATTCCAAGGATAAAAATCCAAAGAGGATATTTCAGGGTGACTCTGTCACCATTGCTTTTTTGCCTTGCCCTTAACCCATTAAGCTGTCTGCTTAACATATTAGGTCATGGCTATAATTTGGCTCCTATAAAACAACAAAGTGTAAAGACTTCTCATCTTCTGTTCTCCGATGATTTAAATCTGTATAGCCCATCAGATGAGGAACTGAAACTCACCTGCAAGTAGTCAAAATTGTTTCAGATGATATAAGAATGTCATTTGGTTTTGATAAATCTGAAAAAGCAACCTTTAAAGCAGGAAAACTGCATCACCAAGAAAACATCAGTTTGGGACAAGAATGTGATATAAAAGAACTTCAGCAAGAGGGATTGTATAAATATTTGGGAAATGATGAAGGGTCAACAATAAAACATGAACAAATGTGAATAAAACTTAGTAAGGAATATTTTAGAAGACTTAAATTAATTCTGAAAACAGCACTGACATCTAGAAACAAAATTTAAGCCATAAACCAATTTGTTCTTCCTGTCCTAACTTACAGTTTTCCAGTGATTGACTGGCCCCAAAAGGTATTGGCTAGATTAGACAGGAAAAGAAGAAGGATGCTTCTTGCTCATCAAATGATTTATAAAAATAAGTGCATAACAAGATTATATATTGCCCATTCCGAAGGAGGTATGGGCCTCCTTGAAATTGATTATATGCATAGATCTGCAGTCGTGGGACTTCATACATATCTGCTGACCTCACATAGTGAAAGTTTTGAAACATGAGGGGAATACATCTAAGATGACTTCCCTGGTTAGTCTAGCAGAAACATATCAGCATCAAGCAGGAATGGAAAACAAACCGGAAGTAGTTAAAAATCAGGCAGCAACTGAATGTGCCAAAAGGCAAAAGAAAAAATATAAGGTGAAGGATCAGGTGAGAAGGCAAGAAATGTGGAAAATGCATAAATATAGTTGCAAGTATAGAAAACTCCTGGAAGAACCTCATGTTGATCAGGATTGTACACAGGAATGGTTAAGGAGAGGTGAATTCAAACCAAAAGATGAAAGGTTAATATTGGCAGCCCAAGATAGTGAGCTACATACACATTGGTTTACAAACTCCATTGAACATGTGAAAAAATGTAGTTTTTGTAAAGCAGAATTGGAAACAGTTGCACACCTTGTTGCTCGTTGTGACATACTAATGGCAGAAGGACTCTATACTAAAAGGCATAATAATGTGGCAAAGCTGTTGCACTGAGGATTGGGCAAACATTATGGCACTAAAGTAGTTAAAAAAACACTAGAAACATGAGCCAGAAACCATCACAGAAAAGGCTGAAGTCTACATCACAAGGAATCACCCATTACCAACATTTCAAAAGATAGATGCAAGAAAACCAGATATAGTTGTCCATGAAAAGAAGACAAAAGTAGCACTGATCATTGAAATCGCTACACCCAGTGACTACAGTATCTTAAATACAGACAGACACAAAGTCATAAAATATCAGGATTTACAGGCAGAAATGAGAGCAATGTGGAAGAAAGATACCTAGACAGTTCCAATAGTGGGAGGAGCAACGGGTCTTATAAAAAGAAGAATCTAAAATCGTATTTGGATATGTTACCAATACATGTAACTCTGTACGAATTGCAGAAAGAGTCATTGCTGGACACATTGCAGATGCTACAAGCAGCACTTCTGGCTGACATCAAAGATTAAAACAATACTAATTTCATGAACTTTAATCGGACTTTGACTTAGCAATGGGGTCCATTCTTGTCATAGTATTATAAACCCAAAAGACTTAAAGAAATTAAAAAAAGTGAATTTATGGTTCCCCATCCATTTATCCAAATTATTTTTGAAGAGAGTGAGGTAATGAGATCTGTTTTATGAAGATGGGAAGTTTATTCCACAGACAAGGTAGCTTTTGGGATACAAAACTGTCTCTCCAGCAAATTCTCTTAGTCACAAATAAGGTTCAAGTCCATGGAACGCATAACCCTTGTATAACTTTTCTTGCAAACATGTAACATTTTCATCAGGGCTGGATCAGTAAATACCTAGTAGGTCAACCATAAGTCACCTGTCAATAAACAATATGAGACAGAGTAAAAGGATAGGGCCTTTAGACAGTCTGCATAAAACATGTGTCTTACGTTTTGTACTTTTTTAGCAAGAAAACGTTGGAGCCACTCCAGCTGGTATAAGTGCCTGGTTAGGTACCTGCAAAAGAGAGCACTGTACTCAGTTATGGGCCTGATGAGGGCCAAGCACAGTGGAACTATGACTTCTTTTGAACTTGATACCATGCCAAAGTTGAGTCACACAGAATGATTTCCTTACTACCGTAGCTAGATGTTGGTGTAAGTTTAGGTTACTATTTATCTGTAAGTTTAGGTTACTATTTATCTGTTTTCCTAGGTCCCCCACCACCGGGTCTATATTTAGGGGTGTTGTATCAATATTATAACTTGCAGGGATATGTGATTTACCAAAGGGTATGATTATGCATTTTAGCATTTAGTCTCAGAAAATGGTTTTGGCACAAGTCGTTTGTCATTTTTAGGCCTGTCTATAGGATATCAACATTGTTTAGGGATTTGATGATTGCTCCCAGCTAACTACCAGCGGCCAACTTGGTGAGCCAGAGGTTCCCAACATTGGTCTTCACTTTAGAGAAGTATAGATCAAATAGGAGGGGTCCAAACACAGAGCCCTGTGGGGCACCACTAGTAACAAGTTTCGTATCGGAAGTGGATTTGCCTATCTGGACAAGATATTTCCTGTCAGTGAGCCAGTGTGCTATCCAACTTATGATGTAGGACTTTATGCCTAACACAATAAGTTTATCTATGGACTCTGAGAGAGGGATTGTGTCAAAAGCTTTGGGCAGGTCTAGATAAGTGGTGTGTACCATTTTATCCTCATCCACGGCCCTGGTGACTTTCTCGAAGAAGTCCACCAGACTGAACAAGCAGGACCTCCCTTTGACAATGCTAAGTTGGGTCTGGTCCATTGTTTTGAGATTTCCTATGTTGTTATTGATCAGGTCCATGATAATTCTCACCATGGCTTTCTAGGTAACGCTGGTCAAGCTTATGAGTTTGTAGTTCCCTCAGTCAGATGATAGGCCCCCTTGTGCAGAGGGATGACTGCTGCAGTCCTCCATTCCTCTGGGACAAAGCTCGTCCAGAGGCTGTGGTTAAAGAGGATTTCTAGTGGCCCTGATAGATCCTGTTTTAATCTTTTTAAGAAGCATCGTAGAATGTTGTTGGGACACATGGAGACTATGTTTTTGGTCTTAGCATGCTCAGTAATGACCTGTTCCCTCATAATGACTGGTAGGGCGGTGGTTGTGGGAATTTCTTTGGGTGTGGTAGGAAGTGATAGGGAGGAGAAGTTTAAACTGAATTTGTCAGCCAGCAGGTTTGCTATAGTTGCAGGCTGGGTGTAAGTGCTGCCATTCATGATTAACTCAGAATATTGTTGAGCATTTCCCCTGAGATTATGAACATAATTTAAAAAAGCCTTAAAAAAGCCTTATATTTATCGTTCACCTGGGAGGCTATCTTTGCCTCATACTTTGTTTTGGCAGATTGACCAGCTCTCTAATTTGTTTAGATTGGTGAGTGTCTTTTTGCACTGTTTTTGTCTGTTCCTTAGTGGCATTGGAGAAGATTTTTTCCTTTTTTTGCGTAGGATGTTTATGCTAGGGGTCCACCAGGGTGGTTTATTTTTGCCAGTAATCATAGGTTTGACTCAAACAGGTGCTGCATCTTCTATGAAGCTAGGAATGTGGATGTACAGTGTTTATGTGTACACCACAGAGTATGCTCAGTGTCATCTGGGTTCAGAAGGGCTTAGAAATTTAAGAAGCTGTCACTTAGGTTGAGGTAATTGGCATTAGGCCTGGAGTTTGATGAAGGATCTAGATTAATTTTAATACTAAAGGAGATAATTTTGTGCTCAGTTCTTACCAGGGAGGATTTAATGCACAGGAAGGAGCAGCATACCCCCATGTTTGTGAGTGCCATATCTAGGATATTTGTACCTCTAGTTGGGAGCTAACTAGTTGTTCCAGGGTGTTTGCATTGATAAAATCCAAAAACCTCTGAGCAAGTAAATTATAGGTCATATAAGTCTCCCAATTTATGGAGGGATAGTTGAAATCACCCATAATTATCATTTAGCCCGAATGTTAAGAGATTCCAGTAGGTTTAGGTAGTGTTTTATTTATGTATTTATTTAACATTTATTAATTGGGAAAGTCCAACTGGATGTTTATTTATTTTATTTTTATTTTATTTTTATTTTACATTTGTTGACGGAGAAAGTCTGACTAGATATATGTCCATTTTCAGCGGAGGCCCGGGGAGAAAAGCTCCAAATACAATAACGAAATTTCGTAAACAAAATTAAAAAGGATTTTTGACTATTAAGACTCAACTTACTTTAAACATACTTAATATACATATTCTTTACAAGTACAATCATAGAGAATAACATAACACAGAGAGATTGTTGCATGGCTAACAAAAAATTATTATGGAATAATTAAAAAAGGGAAATAATGTATTTAACATTTATGTATTTATTTAACATTCATTAACTGGGAAAGTCCAACTGGATGCAAGTCCTTTTTCAGCGGAGGCCCGGGGAGAAAAGCTTCACTTAAAATAAAAGTAATTCAACAGAGATAGAAGTAGAATATAATCAACACAGTAAAACACAATTAAATATAGAATATAGGGCAGTTAGTGTGATTAGAAACATACTACTAGATATCATTTATACCATTTGTGTTTATATGTATAACTAGTAAGAATGACACATATATCATCAGCATAAAGAACATGCTGGATTAGTCAGGTACCATACATGGACATATCCAATTTTTGGATAGGTGAGTTTTCAGTAACGCTTTAAATTGTGATGAGGTTGTGGTGGATATTATACTAGGAGGAAATTATTCCAGATTTTAGCTATACAGTTGGAGAAGAGGGATTCAGCCTGATTATTGGCAATGGAGACTTTTATCAGGGATTTATTGTTGGATCGTAAAGTTCTGGTACTGGAGTATGGTTGTAGTAGATTTTGCTGGTGCAGGGCAGGTGTCTTTTCTTTCTCGTAGAATAATTTATGGGCCATGGATAGTTGGTTGTAAAGTAGGAGTTGAGGAAACTCTAGCCAGTTAAGCTGCCTGAGTGATATGCAGTGATGTGATTTGGAGTTTGAGTTGCCTGCAAATCTTGTAATTTTATTATAACATGTTTCAAGTTTTGTGAGGTCAGATTTCCTAAGGTTGGTGAGAATTGGAGATGCATACAGAAGGGTTGAGATTAAGTGTGTTTGAGCTATGGTGGCTTTAGTATTGTTTGTGAAGTAAAGTTTATTCCTATACAGGGTACCTAGTTTTTTGTGGACTTTTTTAATAGTATGAGCTATGTGGAAATCAAATCTCATGTTATTGTCGATTTCAACACCAAACAGCTTTGTACGGACATGTAGTAGGTGTGTTTTTTCCAGACATATGTTAGGAGATCTCTGGATAGCAAGGATATGATAGGGTGGAACACCTAAGGTTAGTTGGGCATGGAGAAGTTAAGTGAGTCATATTGTTGGACCAGTCTAGTGGTGTACTTGTCCATTACAAACATTGAGACACCTCCTCCCTTTGTTTTATCGTAAGCTGAGGAAGATTGAAGTGTATGAAAGGCATTGTAGCCTTTGACAGCCAGGGTGCTGTCTATGGTTCTGAACCATGTTTCTGTGATTGCACATATGTCTACATTCTCCAGGGTGAGGAGTGCTTCCAGGGAGTATAGTTTTTGTTTAAACTCCTAGCATTGAGCAGCAGTACCATTAGGCAGTTGTGAGTGATTTTTGTTATGTTAGAGGGTTTAACAACTTGTCATGGCGTGAAAAAGTCCCTATGGGGATAGATAAAGTTCTTGCCAGTATCTAAAAGCCAAGTGGTGACAAGTGTAACTCATCTATGGCAAAGAGTCATGGTTTGTCTCTAATGTATACACAAGCTGACAGATATTGGATATCATAGTTGTGACACCAGAAACTAAACTAATTGTTGAAGTCAGTCATTTTTTTGCTGGTACTGTGACATCATCATTGGTGAAGGTAAGATTCTACTCAAGGATAGATTTATACCCACCTGTGACACATATTCAGAAAGCTCTATCATGTCTCTCATCATATAGTCTGGTGAAGTACATCTTAGGTGCATGGACTATGACTTTGTCATCATACTGGTACTTGTGGTGTAAAGACTTAAGTGCATGCATGATCTCATGGATCCTGGCTCCAGATAGACAGCTGACTATGATCTTCTCCTTGTTCAGCTTGGTAAGTGGGACATCAGTATGCATTACAATGGAATCCCCAATAACTAGAATGTTTGGCTGTTTGGTGTGTTGCCTTATGAGCTTGGAAGTGGGCTACTATGATTTTAAGAGCTATGTGGACAACGCAGTGGTGGAGTGGTAGTGTTGTGGCCTCACAACAAGAAGTTCTGTGGTTTGATTCTTGGCTGGGGTGTCTTTTGTGTGGAGTCTGCATGTCCTCCCTGCATTCGTGTGGGTTTCCTCCGGGTGCTCCAATTTCCTCCCACATAACAAAGACATGCATCTGGAGCATTTCTCCCTGGGCCTCCACTGAAAATTGACTTCATTCCAACTCGGACTTTCCCGGTTAGCAAATGTTAAATAAATAAAATGTGTTGCGCAAGGCACTGTCTTTTTTGAATGTGCATAGGGCCTCTGAGAGATGCTTTTAGGAGGTCTTGAAGGTTTGGGTAGATTACATGTCAGTGCCTCCACATATGTGGGTCAATGTCTTTGTTCCTTAGTGTTGGTAGTGAGTGTTTTGGGCGTAACACTGACAACCTGGTTTGCATTTTTTGTGTGTGCATATGAGAGCTTTGCCTCCAATGGCATTGTGTACCTACATCTCTCACATACTGTGTTTGTCTGTTCTAAAATTGTTTGTCAGGGAACATGAGGCATTTACTACACTGCTTCAGGATGCCCATATCCACCAGGCTAGAAAAAGAGATGACAGGAAAGCCCTATCAATTATACCAGATCCTTGTTAGATGGGAAGGCGTAGGGGAGAGTCACTTAAAGGTCTCATTGAGAGTATTTAGTAATATACTGTAGGATGACCTGCAGCGGTGCTGCCCTCTGCCAGACCAGCAACTCTTTGAGCAGCTATGATCAGTGGGTAACTAGAGAGAGCATTTCCTATAGAGGATTTTAAACTGTAGAGGTTTTCATATATACAAGGCATGGGTAACTGTGTTTGAGCATTTTACACAGTTAAGCCTGAAGGCCAATCAGATAAATGCACAATAAGCCTTCCACCAGCAGTTCCCAATGCAAATGGGTTGCATCTGCCCTCTGCTCCCACCAGGGTGCAGAATAAAACCTTCTTAATGTAAAATGAACTGGTTTTAAGCTCATGTGCAGTAACAAATGCTTTACAACAAAAGGCAAAACTCCTGCAATATCAGGAATCCTTGGAAATAAGTTCACAAAGCCTGAGAAATATTCCCAGCTACAGAAAATGTGCACATACATTGAAAAACTTCTACAAACACAGAAAAACATAGAAATATTTTGGCAAACTCAGGAGAACTTTGGCAAATTCAGAACAGCTTTTTCAATGTCAGAGGAGGCTAGGAAATATCAGGATACTGTCAAAACGACCTAAGAATGGTACAGTAACAAACAGATGATGTTTCTTTAACAAATACAGGTTGAAAAATAGTGATAAATTTAAGCAAATCAATAATGCAGTACTGAGCTGTTAAATAGCACTGAGATAGCTTGAGTAAGCACAAAAAATACTTATATCAGTTTTGTAATTCCAAGGGTCTTGGAGTCACAGGCATCCAAGCTGGGCACAGGGAAGCCCTTAATAAATGAGCCTGGAAAGCTAATTATACCTCAGATTTGGCTTTGGTAGACTTGATTATTCCCCTGAGTTGCTTGTTAAGTTGATGAAGGATCTTTTACCTTGATGAGGATTGCACCTCTTAATTTCTTTATTTTGCTGTACAACCTATTGATGTTGAAATTTCACTAGACTGTCTTTGTTAGAGTTGATCCTGCAGCCCATCTGGGTAGGTATAGCTGTCTCTATGCAACTGTTAATGTAATTATACAGGATTTCTGTGAATGATTCTGCATAGGCAATGGTGTTCTCAGGATATGGGGAGATTGTAATGTTAACAGAGTATCACTTAGTAGTAAGATATTTGCCCTAAAATAATTCCTAAAAATTCCAGGATTAACCACTGTGTTTGGTTTCACCTTTACTTCAGATGGGAGAGCTTTATGGTCTGACTTGACCAGCAAGTGCATTACACTAGGGAGGGTGCAATGTTCCACCATATTTGTGAGGACTAGGTCAATGATGTTTATCCCAGTAGTGGATGTACAGACTATCTGGTCCAAGGTTTTTCCATTTACAAAGTCCTGGAATCTTTGGGCCTGCATAATAAGGACAATGTATGATTCTCTAGTTGGACTGGGGTAGATAAAGTTGGCCATAATTATGTTACTGAATTTCACAGAGAGTGTTTTCAATACATTTAAATACGTGTTATGGTTTTCCTGGATCATGGGGGGGGGGGGCTACTACTTGTAAGGATATTGAATGGGGCATTGTCTAAGGTAGTTTGGATGTGGAGAAATTCAACCTCATCATACTGATGGTCCAGCCTACAGGTATGTTTGCTTTTAATTTAAATAAAGACACCTCCACCTTTTGTCCCATCCTGTGCAGTAACTGGGCTAAATGTGTGTAAGACATTGTAGCCATGCACTGCCAGGGTGCTCTCCAAGGCTTTAAAGCATATTTCAGCAACTACACAAACATCTACATTCTAAGGAGAGCTTGCAAGGAGTGAGTTTTCTTGTTTAGACTCCTGACATTGATTAGTAACACCTGGGCTGGTTTAGCTATGTGAGCAGGTTTATCAGGTTGGTAATTACGAAAAAAGGCAGTTTGGGGGTGGGCAAGTGTTTAGGCCATATTAAAAATCCCAGATGGGATAGGTTCAGACTATCCCTGGAAAAGTAGCATGGTCTGTTAACCATATCCTCCCAGACTGACAAATACTGTACTAGCTTTGAATGCTACCATACTCTGAGCTAATGTTTTAGGTCAATTGTTTTCTGTTTCTTACAATGGAGCCTCCTATGACCAAGGCATTGGGTTGTGTGGTGGTGTGCCTTATGGGCTTAGAACCTGAGACACTGTGGGATGTGGCCATATATTTTGTGTTGGATGACTATTTGTTTGAGCAAGTCTGGCAGGTCTTTTTTGTTTATGGAGATTACATTAAAGAGCCTCGGCATACATGGGCCTATGTGTCTGGTCCATAGTATGTGAGGTGGGAGTAGGTTTGTGTTACTGAAAACCCATTTATTATAAATGCTTGTATGTAAGAGCCTTGCCTTCTAAGGCATTATGTAACTACAGCTATCACACACCATATTATTTTAGAATTAAGGGGCTGTCAATAAATTTGAGGTAATTGTTACATTGCCTCGGGATACCCATATCTACCAGGCTGGCTGCATAGCAAGAAGGGAAGTACATGTCCATGACTATAGATACTTACTTTGTGTTCTACAAGGGGATGGTACGAGAGGGGTTTATAGCTGACTAGCTTGGTAGCTGTAGGAGTATAGACTTCAAACAGGACTAAGGCCAAACTTGTTGCGGGGTGGCTTTCAGTGCACAAACAAGTTGCTCTTTGCATGATTAAGTATTGTGGAAATTTCAGGGGTAGTTTTAATAATAATTTCAGCTATATGTGCCTGCACATATACAGGGTACTGCTAACTGTCACTGCATGATGAACAGTGTCGCACAAATGTGCTGAATTTGCATATATACAGGGCATCGCTAAATGTCACTGCATGATGAACAGTGTCGCACAAATGTGCTGCATTTGCATATATACAGGGCATCGCTGTCACTGTATGATGAACAGTATTGCATAAATGTTTTGAATTTGTAGAGGCAGAGAAAACTGATTGAACAAAGCAAATTGTCCTCTTACCAATCAGTCTCACTTCAAGTCTTCCTGTGTGATTTCCATCCAGCTCAGGCAGACCAGGCCACCTTCTACTGCCACTAGAAAGGCAGTCCCAGGCTTTCATAATGTAAAATCACACTACAGTTAGCCCAAAGGGAATTCAAACATAATAAATTAACTAGAAACACACACTTTTAAAATGACTACAACGCAGAGAAACCAGCAGCAAGTCAATAAAATGAAATGGCACTTTACAATAATGAAATGCAGAAAAATACAATAAATAATTTGAAAATACATCAGCAGTACTCTAATGTTATATTAAAATGCAAAGCATCAATTTAAAGTACTCATCTATGCTAGGATGGCACTGGATACAACCCAAACACTCAAAATAGAGTGAAACATTGTTCATAGGAGGTTACTAGGCTAGTGGTCCTGCAGCCCTTACAACCCTAGCCATGTAAATCCCAAGTTACTCCAATTTTCCTTATTAAGTAGACATTCTTTGCAAAGTTAGTCTATGATCAATACTGACTCCCCCTGTCCATAAGGGATATGGGTGACATCCCCTGGGGTGAATTTGCCATTTCCCATCCATTTGTCCAGGTTACACTTGAATAGGGTCAGTGAGGAGCTCTGCTTCATGTGAATTGGAAGTTTATTCCAGAGGAGCGGCAGTCTCTGGGAGACATATTTGTCTCGCCACCATGTTCTGTTAATGTCACAGGCTAAGTTTAGATCCCTAGAGAAAGTGGATCTTGTGCCATTAGATTTGCAGATGTGAATTATTATTATAACTTGTTGGGGGGGTGGCTTTCAGTGCACAAACTAGTTGCTCTTTGCATGACTAAGTATTGTGGAAATTTCAGGGGTAGTTTTAATAATAATTTCAGCTCTATGTGCCTGCATATATACAGGGTACCACTAACTGTCACTGCATGATGAACAGTGTTGCACAAATGTGCTGAATTTACATATATACAGGGCATCGCTAAATGTCACTGCATGATGAACAGTGTCGCACAAATGTGCTGCATTTGCATATATACAGGGCATCGCTAACTGTCACTGTATGATGAACAGTATTGCACAAATGTTTTGAATTTGTACAGGCAGACAAAACTGATTGAACAAACCAAATTGTCCTCTTACCAATCAGTCTCACTTGAAGTCTTCCTGTGCGATTTCCATCCAGCTCAGACAGACCAGGCCACCTTCTACTGCCACTAGAAAGGCAGTCCCAGGCCTTCTTAATGTAAAATCACACTACAGTTAGCTCAAAGGGAATTCAAACACAATAAATTAGCTAGAAGCACACACTTTTAAAATGACTACAATGCAGAGAAACCAGCAGCAAGTCAAAAAAATGTAATGGCACTTTACAATAATGAAGTGCAGGAAAATACAATAAATAATTTGAAAATACATCAGCAGTACTCTAATGTTATATTAAAATGCAAAGCATCAATTTAAAGTACTCATACATGCTAGGATGGCACTGGATACAACCCAAACACTCAAAATAGAGTGAAACATTGTTCATAGGAGGTTACTAGGCTAGTGGTCCTACAGCCCTTACAACCCTAGCCATGTAAATCCCAAGTTACTCCAATTTTCCTTATTAAGTAGACATTCTTTGCAAAGTTAGTCTATGATCAATACTGACTGCCCCTGTCCATAAGGGATATGGGTGACACCCCCTGGGGTGAATTTGCCATTTCCCATCCATTTGTCCAGGTTACACTTGAATAGGGTCAGTGAGGAGCTCTGCTTCATGTGAATTGGAAGTTTATTCCAGAGGAGTTGCAGTCGCTGGGAGACATATTTGTCTCTCCACCATGTTCTGTTAATGTCACAGGCTAAGTTTAGATCCCTAGAGAATGTGGATCTTGTGCCATTAGATTTGCAGATGTGAATTATATCCATCAAGCAGGGTCAGAGACTGCCCTGTAGGCCAGGCACAAGTCTCCTCTCAGCAGCCTATATGATACAAAGTGCAGAGACAGGGTTTTAGTCTATCCACTTACATCCAGGTTTGAAGGCCATGTATTTTCTTTGTGAAGAACCTCTGTGGTCTCTTCAGCTGCTGCAGGTGTCTGTTGAGGTACATGCAAAAGGGATCATTGTACTCTATTAGTGGTCTGATGCAGGTCAAGTACAGTGGCTCTATAACATCCTTAGACCTGGATGCAATGCCCCTACTTATGAGGTGAGCAATGTTGAATGCCTTCCTTACCAAAGTGGAATCTTGGTGGCCAAAGTTCATTTTGCTATCTACCTATGTTCCTAGGTCTCGCACCACTGGGTTTGAACTCAAGGGGGTAGTTTTTTGCATTTCGTTTTAGACTGCGGTATTGGCACCAATCATTAGTCTGTGTTAGCCCTTCCTGTAGTATGTTAGCATCGTTGGGGGGGTTCAATGATTGCACTCAATTTGCCATCATCAGTGAACTTAGTAGGACAAAGGCCATCTAATTTAGCCTAGACTTCTGAGAAGTAGATTGCGAACAGTAAAAGGTCCAGTATAGAGCTTTGTGGTATGCCACTGGTGACAAGTGTACTGGTAGAGGTTGACTCACCAACTTTAACAGTATGTGTTCTGTCAGTGAGCAGATTGGCTACCCATCTAGCAATGTAAGGGTTAATCCCCAGCTGACAGCATTTTTCCACATTACCTGAGTGGGGGATTGTGTCAAAATCCTTGGGCAGGTCAAGGTGGGGGGTATGTGCTGTCCTACATTCATCCAGGGATTTGATGACTTTTTCAAAGAAGTCTACTAGGTCTAATAAGCATGATCTACCCTTAACGAAGCCAGACTGGGTTGGGTCTAGAACTGGAGGTTGGCTATATCTTTGTTGATAAGGTCCATGATGATTCTTTCCATAGCCTTGCAGATGAGACTGGTTAAACTTATGGGTACTTATTTTATATATTTATTAACATTCGATTACTGGCAAAGTTCGACTGGCTAGTTGCCGATTTTCATTGGAGGCAATGGAAGAAAAGCTACAAAGTATAATAAAACATTTTAAGAACAAGAATTTTACAATCTTCAAAAATAATACAAAAACATTTATGCTTTAAAAAACTATATCAAATTAGACTAATGTGAAAATATTGGTTGAGAATAGGTTCGGAGATTAGTACTAAGCTAACTGCCCTTGGGTGCCATTTTAAGCCTAGCCAATTACCCGATGTAAGAATCAAACTCTGCACTTTGTGTCTGTAAGGTAAAAAAAAACTTAGCCATTATGCTAACAACTAAGATATACCTTACAGGGCAATGGTTTAATGTTTACAGAAATTATAGAGAAATTCTATCCAGTATATAGAGAAATTAAAGGTAGGTTATATAATACAAACAGAAACTGTAATAAAAAGTGAGAGAGAAAAAACAGGGCTTTGACATATTTAGAAAGAAAGAAAGTCAATGGAGAGAAATTGAAGCAAAGAAGTCAATGAAGAAGGGAGTAAGGAGATATAAGATATGAATAGATTTACTTGCACTAGTGTAAAAGTCTTGATAGGCATTCCACATAGCTTATATGAAACTTTCAGGGAATCAAGATTCAGCCAAAACTTTAAAAAGGTAGTGCCATCTAACATTATCAAAGGCTTTCTCTCCATCCACTGAAAGTAAGGCCTTTGAAAAAGTGAAGTGATAGACCTTTTCTAACCATTGTGCTGCCTTTAATGTATTGTAACATTAAGTCTGGACCTTAATGAACCTACCCGATCCTGATGAACTAGGGAAAGAAGGATATGAGAAAGTCTTGCCACCCAAATTCCCATATAGATTTTATTGTTAACATTTAACAATGATATAGGCCAATATTGGAAATCCCTAGAGGATTTTTGCCCTGTTTAAGTACAGGAGGCACCATCCCACCTAGTGAAGCCAAATGGCATGCCCTCCAAAGGAGTCCCTCAGCAACTGGAGGGAGCACCTTATAAAAGTCTGATGGGATTTGATCCAGGGGCCTTATTAGTCTTTTATCTCTTAATGGATTGAAATAGTTCTACAGCTTTACAAGGAGTCAAAGTAGGCAAAGTGAGTTTGGGGAAACCTAGCACTGTTTAACTACCCTAAAATCTACCTGGCTCTGAATATCCAGCATTAGATAGTGTAGCATTTGGGCTATCCTGTTCCATCATGAGAAACACAGAATTTTGCCTGGTCCTATATTTCTATTTCCTTGCTAGTCTAGAGGAAATGGAAGAAGAGGTCTCATAGTATTATATCCTGAGCTTACCTAGGGTGATATCTGTTTTCATGTTAATAATCTCTTGTATATTGTCCTGCACACCACTGTGATTCATTTGCTGAGATCTTAATGACAACATTTTCTTGCACTGGTCCAGAAATGCGCAGTTTTAGATTCCAGAGAGCTCAAAGGGAATTCACCTAAATCCCCAACAGAGCATGAACAAAGTCTTTCTATGCATCCCATATTATATGAGGACTATAATGAGATTTGAAATGATAAAATATCCAGAGTAATGTCCTCAAGGAGTTTTGAAAAATTGGGTCTCCTAACATAATATGGATATAGTCTCAAGGACCTGGGTTGAGAAAGGGTTAACTCCAAGAACTGGTATAACAGCACCTCATAACCAGAGTACAGTCATGGGGCTATCTGGAATGCTAGAACTAAATCTAATAACTCAGCATTAATATAAACCCTGCCAATCCTAATCAATATTCCAAAGCATGAGAATGATGAGTGCACCAAGACTGAGAAGGACTAGCTGCTAATCACAGGTCAGTCAGCAGCATTTCAAGACTACAAGTCTTAACATATTTGACATATCCTGAGATACAGAGTGTGTGATGTGCAGGAGAATCAATGGGATCTGCAGTATGATTAAAATCACCCATAAGATCCACAGAACCTCTGACATTGTCCTACATGAAGTCAAGTAGCCTCCTTCAAGCTGGCACTCCCATGGTTGGGTGAAAATAAACTGAAACAAGTGTCAAGACATTGCCTGTAAAGCACACAGTGGTGCCTGCTACTTCCCCTCCTGTCAGGCAAACTAAATACTTGCAACACCTGAATGGTGAAAGAACTGCTATGACTAAATAAAATGCTTCCTTCCCTGTGCTTCCCATATGAATGGGCCAAGCGAGATATTACTTCAGACCTCCTTTAGTGCAGCTTTAAAACCCATTATGGAAAAGGTGGGTTTCTTGCACTTCCAAAACATCTGGCATACATGTTCTAATCCATGTGAATAAATAGCCCTTCTGTATGGGGGAGTGAATCCCATTCATATCGACACAAAGGAGGTGTAACATGAACAGAGTATAGTGAAGAAAAAATAAAATACCCCCTTAACCACAGCAGGAATCCAATAACTATGGCACTCATGGGAATTACTTTGCCTAATTATTCACGTGGGTAGAAGGTGAAAACAAACAAATTTTATGGGCAGAGGAAAATCTATATATGTAGTATGCTGTAACACTTAATCAGTGTCAGTGGTCTGGGCTGATAATGTCAATCATAGCCTCTTTCTATGTCACAATGTGGAAAGCATATAAGCAAAAGAGTCACATCTGACCTCCTTCAGTTGACAAGTAAATCAAGATTAAGGTCCCTTGCTTTTGGCTTCGCCTGTTTAGCATCAAGTGAAAGCACAGCTGCATCAGCCACCAAGCATTTCCTTTCAACTGTAGCTGGGATCCAGTTCATGGTCTCAGGGATCAGCACATCGGCCTTGTCTCTAAGATGTAACACAGCTTCATCCAACTGAGTGAAAACATATGGGGAATCTTGAAGGAGTACTTTTAATCTTGTAGAGTACAAAACAGAGGACTGAATTAATTTTTTTTTGAAGGAGACATACCAAAGAGAGCCACTGCTTCCTGTTCAACATAACCCGTTCCGATTAGTCATTGTCAAAACATATCGTCTTCACCAAATAAAGTATGCTGCCCTTCTGCCAAGCCACACATAAAACTATTTCTTTTTGATGGAAAGAAAGAAAAAGTACAATAATTGCCCTTGATGGAACCCTTGACTTTGATACAAGTGAAGGGATCTATGTACACTCTCCAAATGCAACTTTGCTGCAGTATGGAGTGGTTGAATCTGTTGTGATGTTGCTCCATTGGCACCAGTAGAAGAACTGAAGTCGTGTCTGAGAGGATTCTGCCATGTCTGCACCAACGATTTCCTCTGAAACCAATATTTTTCAAGGTTTGCTTTTCCTTTAAATGGCAATTTCTTTGAAGGCATAGATAGAAAAGCTTAAGATAGGTATCCTTCCCAAAAGTGAGAAAATTCTCAAAACTGTGAACATCCCCTGGAGATCGTGGATTTAGCTGTTCACACAGGAGACAGCAGAACCACAAGCCCACATGACTTTTTCTCAGACCTTTGAAAAATCTTTTGACAAATTTCAGCAACACTAGAGGCATCGTCAGTCAGTACTGCCAGTCAAGTGCAATTCAGATCATAGTAATTATGGTAATAACAGCAATAATTTAATCTGAATAAACATTAAAGAGGTAGGTAAATTTTAAAGAGTGCATTTTAATTAATTTAGTAATATATGAACTTTGGAGCAGATCTTTCCAGATTTTTTGGTTCCCCCAAAACAATATAGTACCATAAGGTGCTTGTCAGCATATTGCACATGATATTAAGTGGCTCTTGTTAGAGCCTTGACTGCATGCTATTGGATATAGTTATTTGTTGAGCACATCACACAGAAATAATCTGGAATTTCAGAACAATGATCTAAAAACAATGAAAAGCATTGTTTTCAGAAAAATTAGAGCTGGCATAATGATTAAGGTATTTACCTCACATTCAAGAAATACAGGGTTTGATCCTCACTAAAAACAATTTGACTATTTTTAAAAAGGTCCACTAGGGCAGATAACCTAGTGCTTACCCATGAAAGATGAAATTATTATATGAAAAAAAAAATCACACAAGCAAATGTAAAGGTATAAGAATGAATTGCTTGAAAGCAACATAAATTAAAGTGGGATAACTGTCTATAGAGACAATGGGATGTGTTATAGTGTCCCCTACCACAATTAAGGGGATATAGTACAAACAAGTGCAAGTTATGCATAAACTTGTAAATAAGTAGGTTAACTTTACCCTAGATACTGAAAGTAACGACCAAATCAGATGTCTAACAGTGCTATTTTTTTCGATGATAGAAAATGTCAAGTTTAAGAAGGCACACAAACATGAAAATGGGAAGGTCACAAATGAGAAACTATTTATTGTCAATAAACTAAATGCATTATTTGCTGATTTAATTAAAATATAAACCAAGGTTCTGAAAAGGGCTTTGAACTTGTTCTTCCTATTTGTGTGATAAATTAGTTTTGTGTTTGTTGACCTTAAAATGCTGTTTTGAAAAATTAGATTCAGATCTTACTTCCTTTGAAAACTATCATTAAATGCATTATCATACATGATAATACAGTTGAATTTCTAGTACTGTCTGTTTTACAGGATGAGGTAGATTTATTGCTTTTTAATCAGCATTATATTCAGATAATGTATTATTATCATCACAGGTGAATTATCAAGACTCAGCTGCAGTTATGAAACAGAAATTCATAACTCAATCAAATTATCTTAATGTTAACAACACATATTTAAAATATGTTTTTCGGGAGGCATTAACATAATGCCTTTTACAAATAACGTGTAATTTTGATTAAACAGTAGTGGAATAGATAAAACAGAAATTAATATTGTACTCAAGAACATGGCAAGAGAGGCAAACAGTCTGATTTAATGGTGAAATATTCTAATAAATCTCATCTGCTATAAGCTGCCCAAAGATAATGGGTAAGCTTAAATGTTTTTGCTACTTTCTTTAAAGCAACTGAGAAAAAGAGTGAACTTTGAAAACTAACTTTCCGTGTTTTTTAAGGATGAAGAGTGAAGAACAAATGATTTCATGCCATACTAAAAGTGCTTATCTTGACCCTATAATAAGCAGTGGTGTGTTTTAGCCTACATTAACTATTCTCTTTAGTGTGCAGCACTAGGTTATAATCTGTTCCTTTTCATTCTGAAGACCATGTAGGTCATGTAGGGCATATAGTCCTGTTATTTATTGATATCAGAAGAAAAATGCAAAATGTGTGCTTTAAATTTTGAAAATACTATGCAACAACAACATTATATTTGGTTTAAAAAGATACAGCCTGATTCAAAGCAATGGAAAAAGGTAAAACGGTTCACATCTCATACCACCACATAGCCAAAGCTTTTGACACAATCCCCCACTCAGACATAGTAGAAAAGCTAAATAAACTGGGACTAAACCCATATTACACCTGATGGATTGCTAACTGGCTCACAGATAGATGTAAAAAATCAAAATAGAGGATGTTGCCTCCACAGAGGGACCAGTCACCAGTAGGTTCTCCCATGGTACTGTGCTAGGACTTCTCTTTTTTAGCATCTACTTCTCTGAAGTAAAAGTCAGTACCAAAGGACTGTGACTGACTAAGTTTGCAGATGATTGCAAGCTAGGGGCATTCATAGACTCCCCAAATGGCTTAGTCATCCTGCAGGAAGGTTTGCCCCAAATAAATGTCACCTAAATCTTGGACTGAAACTAAGTGCAAAAAATGCATTGTCATTCCCTTTGGGAAGTCATCTACCCATGGCAATTTCCAGACTAACAATATTCCCTTAAGAGTTGACCTAGTTGTTTGAGATATGGGAACTTATATGGTCAGTGACCTATCTTTCAACCAACACGTGCCCATTGCTGTAAGAAAGTATTCTGTATTACACAGCTTATAAACAAAGGGATTGTGTCTGGATCTAGGGATTTCATTGTCTCCCTGTTCTCAACCCTCATTAGGCCAATTATTGAGTATAGTGCCCCCTTTGGCATGTATCTGTCCAGATGCACAGATATATGCAACAGCTGTAATACCCACAGAGATACCTTCATAAAAGGATACATAAAAGGATTTTAAAACATAGCCATGTAAATATGTACATATGTGCAGTACTGCAATGGGGGCCTTCATGGCTTACAGTTTTGCAGACATAATACCTGACCACTTCCACTTAATAATAATAATAATAATAATAATAATAATAATAATAATAATAACAATAATAACAGCAACAATAATACATTTTCCACTGGATGCAAAGCTTTCTCTCTCCTTAGTCACCATCTCTGGAATGCTCTGATATTTCGCATTCAGTCCTAAATTATGGTATTAAATCAATAAGACTACCGTGTCTCCTCTAGCTAGTTATTCTGATAGTACATAAGAACAGAAGAGCAGCCACAGATGTAATAACTTGTAATTAATTCTTTCTTTTTATTATTTAGATAGTTTGATAGGTTAGTACTAAGCGTATGGCTGTAAAGACATTGATAGCTTAATTTCCTAACACCAGGTATAAATTTAATCTCTGAGGATGGCTTTGAATGTCGCCAGGATGCTACTTTGTCTAATGTGCAAAACCAGTCTGTTACAAAGAAGGGGAACGTTAAGTAAAAAGCCTATCATACTGGCTAGTGCTACTGAACTTACAGTGGAGGGGTATGTCATTGCATTAGGTGTCTGATAGCAAGTTTGCACTATAAAGGTGAAGAAGACCAGAAGACATAAGGTATTTCTCAGCACATATTGCTAAAGAAAGGGGACATATCAAGAGCCTGTATGAAGTGGAGTAGAGGAAGAGCGATTTTGACCTGTAAGGTTAGCTTCAATTGTTGTAAGCCATTCTTTAGTTTGTTTGGATCCTTTCACGTTATAAAAGATGTTTAAGTGGGTATATTTCAAAGGTGGTATGTTATTCAATGATGGGTTTAATAAGGGAAGTGTTTAGAAGGTGAAGACATCCTTTGACCTAGATGAGATGTGCAAGTGGATAACCTTGCGGGGCAGAAGAACTTCTTAATAACAACCAAAATATGATGGTCAAAAAGTATATCACTGTATGTGTAGGATCGTGTGTCTCTAACAAAAAAAGACTGTTTTGAGGAGGGTTCCAGTGATGTGAGAAGAGAAGGGGGCATGGGATTTATCAAAGTTCAATATATTGCACTTCTTGGCATTTAGAGTGAGTCTGTGGCTAACATACCAAACACTCTGATGTGCAATATGGGTAGCACGGGGAATTAAGAGCTGCACTCAGTATGCAGGCATACACAAACTTGAACAGCCGGAGATGTTAGATGCCTGATTTCACTTCTGTAAAGTAAATGCCAAATAAAAGGGGACCCTAGAATGAATCCCATGAAACACCAGTAGTGACATCTCTATAACTTGTGAATCTATACCCCACCTTAACAATGTGAATTCCGTGAGTAAGCCAGTTTGTAATGTAATTATTAACATTAAGACTGGAGAGTTTGCTTATGATACTCACATGAGGAATGCTCTCAAAGACCTTGATAAGGTCAAGGTAGGCCATGTAAACAGTTTGGCTCTCATATAACACTACCATATCCTTGTGAAAAAACCTGCTTGCTGGAGTAGACCTGACCTGCCTTTGTTAAATCCAGGATGATTATGATCAAGGGTTTGGGGGCTGCTTGTATTATTGTTGCTTAGCTGAACAATAATGCATTCTTTAGGTTTCAGACTATGTGAGCAAGTCTCTACTTACACAGACCCTTGTGGGGAATCCTTTGCTGAGAGGTACAGCTGTGGCAGTTTTATAAGCTTTGGGTATATAGTCTGTGGAGATTTGAAAGTTAAAGAGATTTAGTAGCGGGTTGGGCTGCGTCATGCTTGACGCTTGCAAGCAGACATCCTGAAATATATTCAGGAGCATGAAACTAGTATTGTTAGTTTTGGAGAATAATAATCTGACTTTCTCTGTTATTATTATTATTAGTGTACTAGTAACAGGAGAAATGGGCAGGCAATTGGATTTGGATAGCAGCAATTGTTTTAGGTGTTGGAGTGGAATATACCAGTGGAGACAACATTGGAGCAGGAATAGGTATTAATTCTTAGTTACAAAACCTATCTGAGGAAGGTTTTGACATTATTATTGGCAGTGGTGGCTTCTGTCAGTTAATAACTATCAAATGCTATCCATAGGGATCTTGTTTAATGGTGTCAG
This sequence comes from Protopterus annectens, assembly GCF_019279795.1. Lineage (NCBI taxonomy): Eukaryota > Metazoa > Chordata > Ceratodontiformes > Protopteridae > Protopterus > Protopterus annectens. The sequence continues at coordinate 1,290,384,556 of NC_056737.1, forward strand.
AATACTTCTTTTTTCATACAGATAAGGCAAAACTAAAAGAGAAAAATATATTTTTTTCTCAAACTGGTTTGTAGCATTAATTTGTGTGTAAAATAAAGCCTTTAGTCTGTCTGTGGTGTAGAAACAAAGACGTTCAGTCTGCTATAAAATCATACTTTTCTCCAAACTTATCAACAAGGATTTACTGAAAAGGCTGTTTAAAAACAGAAAGAAAAAAAAGAAGACTGTGATGGCTATATTTAACTAGACACTGAGAAGGGTGCAATTTGACCCACAAAAAGGGTGTGTAGCAAAACCGTATATGCCATATCCTTTAGTGAAAAAAATGTCAGTAAATTACATTTCCAAGTGGTTTAGCTTCATCAGTAATCATATTCTTAAATGTTCTTGAATCCTGGAAAACAAACTTGTGTAATGAACGCACCTCTGTGACCACTGCCAGATGATAGGTTTCAGTCTTTAAATGTATGAAAATCCAAATCCAAATTTTGTTGCTTGAGTTTAGGAATGCTCAGACACATTGGCGGAAAACAAGTAGAGATCAAGCCTTTGCTTAAAATGATGTACAGTAAACTCTCAGTTAACTGGAACTCTAGCAACCAGCACCTAAATCAACCAGCAAAAAAAAAAAAAAAAGAAAAAATCAGAGAAATACAGTATAATTTCCATGTGATGAAGTTTCTGTTTTCCCCCCGCAGAAACATACCTTATGTTTTTAGCATTTTAGAGTATTAAAAAAAAGGAAGATAGGAATAAATTCCCTCTCTCCCCACCCTGAGAACAAATCAAATTAAACAAATTGTATAGGATAGACTATTAGGCCTATTTTTGAATAGTAATTCTCATGCAACCAGAAACTACAGTTATCTGGCATCTACCAATCCCCATGGGTGCCGGTTAACTGAGGGTTTACTGTACTTGTTTCATCCTTACAGACAGCATCAGAAACATTTGGCATTCCTAATTATCAGGTGTAACTCATTTGAGTTTTCTATGTTCTGAAATTATCCTATGAAAAACAATACTTAATGTAGCACCCAAAACCTCAACCCTAAATCACTAATGGGCAAATTATAACCTTACTCATAACCCCAAATCTCTAACTCTAAACCTCAAACCCATCTTTTAACCCTAACTCTGAAACTCTAATCCTAATCCTTACCCTACAATTGTACTTAAAAGTGATACGAATGTATTGTGTAAACTCCAAATTATATGGTGTCCCTTGCATTTTACCTCAGTAATGACAGTCTATCTACAATTGTGTGTAATTTGTATAGTTATACTATACATGGCTTGTAGTCACTCAGTATAAGTAACAAGTGGGAAAACATTAGGCTGCATCACAACTTTTAAATGTAAGTAACAATGAAGTGGATTCATGAATGGATGTTCTTCGTCTTCCATTGCTGCAGTCCTGACTATTGGGTATAGTCCGCGTCCAGTCGGCCCGAATACCAGAGTATAAGGCTGACGTCGGTCAGGGTCAGGGTACTAGTACGCATGATCGACGTCATATCCTCAGTCTTTTTTGCCGCATGGTCCGATGCAGAAGCAGTTTTGCGAGTGCAGGTTGGCGTACTGAAATATTTCCGAAACCGGAGTTTCAGACCGAAACAGGGGTGGCTGAACATTTTAGTTTTTCTTGCCTCAGTATTTTACCGGATGTCAGAAAAAGTGAATAACTGTATTTCTTGTGGGAAACAGATACCTCATAGGGATTATCATACCTTGTGTATACCTTGTTTAGGGCCTGAGCACGGCGTTGTTGGTTGCCGCTCTTGTGCTAGGTTTAACAGACGCACTATTAAGAGGAGGTTAGACTGTGCCAGGCTAGTGTTTGGATAAAACAGTGAAGCCTAGGGTTGAGGAACCGGCAGTCCCGGACGTCGGTTCTTTAGAAGGCTCAGTGGAGCCGGAGGTTTTGCCAGGAGTTTCCATGGAGTCCCAGGCAGAAACTATACTCTTACAGGATGTGCCTTCTCAGGAGGTAGGCCAGGCTGAGGGGGCTTCTCAGGTGACTGTTCTTCCCTCTCTTCCCAAGGTAGTTAGGGCCTCTCCTTCTGTTGCCAAAACTTCTTTGAGAGGTAGGCCTACTTCAGCTTCAGTGGGGGCTTCTCCTAGCATTTCGGGTTCTGTACCTAAGAAACATATGCTTAAAATGGCAGAAGATTTGATTACTATAATTAGGGGTTCTATGCCCCCGCCTGATAAGAGGCCTAGGGTGGAACCGGAGTTTGATAGTTTTGAACAGTGTTCAGAGGCTTCAGAATCTTCTGTGGAAGATTTGCAGGAGTATCCTACTTATTCTGATTCTGATGTGGATGATTCCACTCCTCCACCTGGGGATTTCTCATTTTCAGAGACTTTGCATTGCATGAGGGAGCACTTTAAATGGGAAGGCCAGGATTACTCTGACTAAGGCTTAGGGAGTTCTTGTTTTACCCCAGCATAGGCCTTTAGCTATTCCTCCTGTGTTGAATGTGGTGGAAGATGTTTTTGCAGAGGCTTCCCTGAACCCTGACTCTTTGCCTCCTGCTCCTGTTAAGCCTGATAGGTATTATAGGGTGGCTCAGAAATATTTGTTTAAGAGTCCTAGGGCGGACCCAGACACTATTTCTCAAGGGCCTAAGGGTGTAAAGGCTTCTGTGGTTAAAAATCCTGTTCCCACTGATAAAGAGGCAAGGGCTTTGGATAGGTGGGGAAAGAAAGTGTATACTTCTTCCACTCTAGCCATGAGAGCTTTGAATTGTCAGTTTCACATGCTAAAATATCAGAATTATCTCCTTTCACAATTGAAATCTAAGGTGGATGCTTTGGCGGAAGGTATTGAGTGTAAAGAGTTGCTGGATTTGGTTCATGTGTCTGAACAAGTGGGTAAGCATTCTTTGCAATGTGGTTTTGATGCTGTACAGGCCTCCTCGAGGGTGGCTGCTACCAGTTCTGTTCTTCGCAGGCATGCCTGGTTGAAGGATCAGAATTTAGCTGAGCATGTTAAGACAAGGATTTTGGATGCTCCTTTACAGTCTGATGTGTTGTTTGGTTCGCCTGTGGAAGCAGTTTTAAAGAAAATGGAGGACAAAGCTAAGTCTATGCAAACTGTTAAAGATTTTTGCAGGTGCAGCCAGTTTAGTAGAAATTGGCCTGCTAAGGGGTGGACATATCCTGCTTATGATTCTCAGTCTAGGGGTAGGTCTAGACGTGGTAGGGGCAGGGCTCAAGGTTCTTTTAGGCCTAGAACAGGGAGTTCACCTGCTCAGACTTCTGGTGAGGGCAGGGGTCAGTCCTTTCGTAAACAGACCCAATGACCTGTTTTTTCAGCTGCCAGCAGATTCACGTTTGGCAGCTCCTTTGGGAGGAAGACTGTCTCTTTTCAAAGAAAATTGGGATTTAATTACTCAAGACAAATGGGTGTTGGATATCATTCACCACGGTTACAGATTTTATTTCCATACAATGCCCCCTTTCAAAGGCATGCCAGACGTTCCTCCTCTACAAAGAAAAGAGGCTCACCAGCAGGTTTTACAGTTACTTCACATAGGGGCCATTCAGCCAGTCCCTGTATCAGAAAGGGGCCTAGGATTTTATTCTCGCCTGTTCCTTGTACCAAAGAAGGGGAACACGTGGAGACCAATTTTGGATTTATCTCTCCTCAACACGTTTTTGGACATTCCCAAGTTCAAGATGTTGACGTTACAACAGCTTTTACCTCGGCTGGGCAAAGATCACTGGATGGTAACTTTAGATCTCAAGGAAGCTTACCTTCATGTGCCTATAAGGCTAAGTTGCAGGAAGTATCTGTGGTTTCAAGCTGGAAATTCTCATTATCAGTTCTCTGCATTGCCCTTTGGCTTATCTACAGAGTATTCACAAAGGTTCTGGCTCCAGTGATAGCTTACTTCAGGCTTCAAGGAATTCAAATCTATCCTTACTTGGACGACTGCCTGATTCTGGCTCAAGAAAAGGAAGACCTTCTACAGCATCTGGAATATGTTATAGCAGTGCTAAGATGCCTAGGGTATTCTGTGAACGAAATAAAGTCCAGTCTAGTACCCTCTCAAGACATGTGCTTTCTGGGTGTGAGACTGAATACAGCAGCCCAGATGGCCTTTTTAACCCCGGACAAACAAAAGAGTCTGTCACTTTACTTCCATCAACTATCTCATCAGTCCGTGCTGACTGCAAGGACAGTCCTTCAAGCATTAGGGTTCATGGCATCTTGTATTCTGGTGCTTCCCAATGCCAAACTGCATATGAGGAAGCTACAATGGTATCTCAAAATGTATGGACACAGCACTGCCAGGATTTGGACACTGTCATTCAAATAATACCTTGCCTTCAAAAGAATTCTTGTGGTGGGCTCAGGAATGTCACCTAAACAAGGGACTCTCTGTGACCCGGCCAGAGGCAAGTCAGATTTTAACGACAGATGCCTCGGACATTGCTTGGGAGCTCATCTAAATGGAAAGTGGATACAAGACAAGTGGCCTGCCAGACTACAGCATCTACATATCAACATGAAGGAGATGTTAGCAGTCCAGTTTGCATTAATGGCTTTCAAGGAGTTACTTCTTCCAGGGCAGGTGTTGATTCTAACAGACAACACAACTGTCATGTGGTACATCAACAAGCAAGGGGAACACATTCTTATCCTCTATGCAGGCAAGCAATGATTTTATGGGAGACTGCTAAGCTTGCAACTAACTCTTCAGGCAAGGTTTCTGCCAGGAGCACAGAACTCCTTAGCAGATGTGTTAAGCAGACAAATCATGGATCCCGAAACTGGATCTTCATGTATTTCAGAAACTGACAGTGTCATGGGGAACTCCAGACATAGATCTGTTCGCTTCTCCACTAAACCACCAGCTGCCAAAGTATTGCACAAAGGGGTTTCATCACACAGCTTGGAAAGTGGATGCTCTGTCTTTCAGTTGGAAAAACCTTCATGTGTATGCCTTTCCACCTCTACCTCTTCTTCCAAAGGTACTATTAAAGGTCAGACAAGACAGGCCAAGGATGATTTTGATAGCTCCAGATTGGCCTCGGCAACACTGGTACCCACTACTACGGGGTCTGGTAAAGAAGCCTCCATGGCCTTTACCTCTGATTCCTCATCTGTTATCTCAGAAGGACGGTCATCTGCTCAATGTCAAGCTTCACTCTCTTCATCTAACAGCCTGGCATATTCTGTGTTGAAACACAGCAGGTCTCAACTTCCTCAACAAGTTTTAAATGTGATTATGGAAGCTAGAAGACCTAGTACAAGGAGAGCGAAAATGGAAGAGATTTTTATTTTGGAGTACAGCAAAGAATTTGGAGATTTCAGAGCCTAATTTGAGTGTGGCTCTTCAATATCTTACTGAATTATTGGACAAAGGTTTGTCCTTCTCTTCCATAAAGATTCATGCTGCAGCAATTTCAGCTCACTATGATTGTGACCCACCTTTGTTTTCGCATCCTTTGTTCAAGCAGTTTCTTAGAGGGCAAAGAATATAAGACCCCGAGCTCCTACTCCTGCTTGGGATCTCAATTTTGTGTTGGAAAAACTTACTCTACAACCTTTTGAGCCTGCAGCTACTGCTGAATTGAAATATTTGTCATGGAAGACTGCTTTTCTGTTGGCTATTACTTCTGCAAGAAGGGTGTCTGAGTTGCAGGCCCTTATGGCAGTAGAGCCCTTTTTGATTTTCCATAAGGATAGGGTATCATTACGTACTAATCCTTCTTTTATGCCTAAGGTGGTTTCTAGTGTGGCTTTAAACCAAACAATTCATTTGCCTACGTTTTTTGCAGATCCTCAAAATAAAGGGGAAAAGATTTTGCACACTTTAGATGTACACAGGCAATTGCGTTATTATTTAAGCAGGACTAAGGATTTTAGGCAGTCTCAGCAGTTGTTTGTTTCTTTTGCTTTGAGTTCTCAGGGCAAGCCTGTGTCAAAACAAACTATTTCTAGGTGGATTGGCTTTTGCATTGCATTTTGTTATTCCCATCATGGCAAGGAGATTCCAGCTGGGATTAGGCCTCATTCCACTAGGGCTACTGCCACTTCAACAGCATTTCTAAGGGTGGCAACTAAGGATATTCTGGAAGCAGCTACTTGGAGTTCAGTGCATACTTTCTCTAGGCATTATCACCTTCCTATCTACTCTAAGTCTAGGGCTGGTTTTGCCACAGCTGTTTTACAAGGCATGTTGTCAGCTCCTACTACTTTATAATTTGCCAGCCTCCCTTACCTCTGCTTTGGGATTCTACCCAATAGTCAGGACTGCAGCAATGGAAGACGAAGAACATAGTACAGTTTTGTACCTACCATAAATGTAGATGTTCGAGGATTCCACTCCTTCCCTCTGTATTTAGGGGTGGTTGTGTAGGTGAGTTTACATGCTTATATTTTTGTATATATTGTTGTATATATTGTGCATGTTTTTGGTGCAGGTTGTTTTGGGACTTGTCTTTTTAGGGTCTTCTGACATCTGGGGCAAGAAAAGACTGAGGATATGACGTCGGTCTTGCGCATTAGTACCCTGGACCGACAGCCTTATACTCTGGTATTCGGGCCGACTGGACGCGGACTATACCCAATAGTCAGGACTGCAGCAATGGAATCCTCGAACATCTACATTTATGGTAGGTACAAAACTGTACTTTTTGATCAGGTGCAGGAGGGCTTAGAACTCGCAGAGTCCATGACATGGTCAATTGTAGTTTTCAACATGCTGATAAATGTGATACTGCTGGCAACTGCACGGCATTAAAGAAGGTGCCTAGTAATAAAACATGCAGTCAGACAGTACATTCAGTGCAGACATGAGAATGCCTGTTATACAGTCATTAATCATATTTGTAGACTGAGTGGAGGTTAGGATCATTCCAAAAATGTGTTTATGTCAAAATAAATACGTACAGTGAGAGTTTCATGAAGTAGAGGCAAAAGAACTGAACAAAATGGAAATGTTTGTGGGTACAGATGAAATGCATAACATGAATTCCAAACAAACCACGGTCAGGTTAAGTCATGATTTTTGGTCAGAAAATGTTGTGATTAAAGGGAAGAATATTATGATTAAGTTTGGTTCTAGTACAGAATTAATATATTGCAAGAAACTAATATATTGTGAGAAACCACATTTAGATCCGTGAATGTGTCTAATACGGTGTAAAAATCTCTCTGCACTCTTCAGACACATCTATGGCACAAAACGAAAGCCTTTGGATCTGATATTGATTAACTTTTGAGTACACAGACAAAATATACAAGCACATTTTTTCATATATTGTCCTTGGAAGAGTAGTCAAAGCAACAAAATAGATGAGTCAAAATGCTTGTGAGACATTTGGCATAATTAAGAGGATTCATTCTGTACAGACAGAGAATCAGTCATAGATATGTATAGGAATAACATGAATATTTTGGACTGTGAACTTAAATGCACTAATGTTACTCAAAATGAAATCAGGAAGAGCAATGGGAAAGTTAAGGGTGGATGGTCCTAATCACAGAGAGGGTCACAGTGTCAAACACAATGCAAGCTTAGATATTCCCTAACAAATTTCTTTTTTCCAGAATTACTGCAGATATACTTTTAGCAAGTATAATAGTAGGAATACAGTCTTGACTGCATCAGTGAGGGTCATGAAACAGAAAACCAGAAATACTGATCATGTATTCAGACAGAATTATTTACTGGTTTAAGATGAGTGCCAGGGAATACTGCATTAAAATTTAACTGGAGGTAGTACCAGTCATGCATGCACCAAGGAAACTCACAACAGACCTTAGAAATAGGGATAAACAGAAACTAAAATTCATGGAGGCTATGAATAGTCAGTATAATAAATTATTTTCTAACGTCAGCAGCTGTGAAGCAGGAGAATGACTTGTGGCCTTATCACATTAATAAATGGACTGAGGTAGAAGGACTTGAACAGAAGTAAGTGCCAAATATTTGTGTCAACTCATGTACGAGAGACATGTTTTGATGTCTGAAGGTCTCATATCAAATCAGATAGTTAATATCACAGTACAAATGCAAAACCACATTGACAAGTTATCTTTTATGTGATTTCTTGGTATAGTGCAGTATCTTTCCAAATTCATTCAAAACATATCAGATATGAAGTGCCATTCTGGAAGCTACTAGAATGAGATATTGCATGGTTTAGCTCACAAGAAAAGGATAAGAATTTCAAGATGTTACAGAGCTGGTTAATGATGTGCCTCTGCTAAAATTATATATTTCACAACCAGTTACAATTCAAGTAGACCCTAGGTAACAGTGGCTTGTAGCAGTAGCCTATTAGACAAAGACTTTAACCAATGTTAATGTGTGGTAGCCCAAATAGAGAAAAAAATGCTGACCATAGTTTTGTGTTCCCATTGCTTCAATTATTATATCTATTGTAAAAAAAAATACACTGGAGGCAAATTATAAGCTTCCAAAGATTGTTTTCAAAAAGTCTTCATAGCTTACCAACTAGATTTCAAAAACTGCTGAATTTTGAGAAATATAACTTATGTATTCAGTATAACTCAGGAAATTTGATGTATAGAGAACACATACTTAATATAGTTTACTTACAAAAGTTTAAAGAAGATTTACTAGATAAAGATGTAGACATGTTGGCATAGATCATTTTGGAAGTGCCTATTATCAGCTAGAAAATCTGCAAATCTGTATAACAGAGGACTAGAATTACAAGCATTATAAGATATAGTCAAGGATAGTTGGACAAATAACTATGTTAATACCTCTAAAAATTAAGAGTACGTATATACACCATTTAATTTTCAGAGATGACAAAATTAACATTCCTACTTAACTCTAGAGTGTTTTGTTATATAAGACTCAGGAGTCAGACCAGTTCAAATAATAATAATAAAAAAACCCAATGAGGGTCAACAATTCATTACTTTTGCTGAACACTAGAGGTTTAAATAATTTAAATACACTGCATCAACACCAAGATATTGTCAAAGCTGTATGTAAGGAGAACATGAGCACCCCTCCACTCCCCCAATAAAAAAATCAAGAGAAAAGTTGACAGTACTGAAAAATTCAGATTGCTATTTTGGAGCATAGAGTGTTACCTTTACAGTTTGTGATATTTTGACAACTGCAACTGCTTAAAGAAAGACATCTCAAAGCCAAGCTATCCAGGTTATATTTTTGTTAATTTCAGAAAATCAAAGAAATCCAATAGACATGTTCAAAGAAAGATAACATAAACAGATACTCTATCTTTAAGTTGTGAAAAGGGGAAAAGGTGAGGCTCTGTGCATGTTTTGGAACAGATGCTCAGAAAGGGAATTTATCTACCACGGTAATTTTTCAAACATAACAGCTGAGATCATACTAAATTTAAGATTCAGATACATAAATCAACAGGGAATTAGAAAACACTTAGACTGGTTCTAAAGAAACTCGATTGTTAAAGGTTTTGTTTTCTCGAGTGCTTTATCAAAAGAAGTGAGACAGATAAAGCACTTCCACCCTTATGGTGTGAATATATTTCTCAGAGTATTATTGAAATTCACTGCCATTTAATAAAGTTGTTCACAATGTTCCTACAAATAACATGAATCTAACACATGGAAATGCATATATAGATAGAGCTAGATATGTAGTTTTATACATATACATACATACATACATACATATATATATGTGTGTGTGTGTGTGTGTGTGTGTGTGTGTGTGTGTGTGTGTGTGTGTGTGTGTGTGTGTGTGTGTGTGTGCATCTATACTACAGGTAGTCAATATATCTTACCAGTGTTTTCTTTGATCAGTCTTATAAACTTCAGTACTAATTTGAAGTAGGTTGAGGTCTACTCCTCACAGTGTTATCCGAAACAACAGCTTCTTGTAGATTTATACCAAAATATATGCTTTTATGAGGGCAGTATTTGTCTGAGCTTGTGACAAATTGTACAACATGTTAGGAAATCTATGGAAGGTTCACCTTTGTAGAGGCAGGCCATCACTGTCATATTAACCTATCTGATTTTCCTGTTCTATAGAGGTTTTAAGATAATTATGAACACCTCTGTGCTAAAACTCCAGCTGACTGCAGCACATCGTATCAACAAGAATTAATGTGGCCTTATTAGGACTTTGCATATCAACAAAGCTCTGCTCCTTGCTGGGGTCTGTGACCAAGCAGAATATTCTCCATGTCATCCATAATTTGGGTGATGACAAAGATTTCAGTCCGTAGATTTGTACTTATTTATTTATGTTGCTGTGGGCTATGGATTCCTTATAAACAGATATGTTTTGGGGCCTTTATCATGGCATAATAATGGTAATTAAATTATGTTCCTGCATTTCAGGCATGATTTTTATTAATGAGGGCACCAAACAAGGTTACCCCAGTTTTCTTTGGCAACTGAGCCAGTGACCATAGTAGTCTGTCTGTGTGGAGGAGAAGGTCTTCAAGCATCCGTCGAATGGATGCGAGAAAGTTCATTTTTTCCTATAAAATACATCTCTTGACAGGCAATGTTTAATATATTTCATACAGACCCTGACCATTTCATAAGATAGCTGTGGCAGTTGTATGAAACTTTGAAACAATGGCAGATTATTATCATAATAAAGATAAAAATAAAATGTTATATGTCTTGCTTATAGGCCATCACTGGAATTTATGGAGTGTTTATTATTCATTTGGCATAAAATCACTATGAAGTATTTGGGGGCACTTATTTACATACAAGAACACATTGTCACTTAACATGAAGTAACAAGTGAGAAGGGATAAATATACTTGTCTATGTGGAAGGATTTCCTCTCTCAATTGGAGCAGAAGTTAGTAGCAATTTGTATGATATTGAAATTATTTCTATGGGTGACAGGACAGACAATTTATCACATCAGTCTTGGAAAAATCTGGTATTATGTCATAATCTCAGATATCAGTATAATTTTCATACAGTCCCTTATCAGAACAAGAGACTCAAACTTTCATATATGTCCATGTATGTCAAAGAAATAAAATTATATTTATGAAAACAAACTTTACTAAGCCCCGAATACACACATTGTATTGAGAGAGCTCCTGGTCATCTTTCTTGCACATTAATTAAAGCAGTAAGGAGCTCTCAGGGATCCAAGAATGGAGGGCCACATTTCCCATTTTAAGACATTTTGATGCGGAGATAGGAAATTTTTGAGATATTTTCAAGAATACAGTTTAGACAGGAATGAATATAGCCTATATAGGAGAAATCAGTTATACAGTTCTGATGGCTTCTGCTCCTTTCAAGACCTACAAAGGGGATCCATTCTGCTGAAAGTTAAATATCTTAAGTATATATACGTATGATATAGTCATGACTTAGAAAGGAGATGCATTCTGATTAAAGTTGAATATCTCAAATATATTCAGATATATTCAACACTTATAAAGGGAATGCATTCTGAAGTTGAATATCTTAAGTACATTCACATGAGTCAGCCGCCTCATGAATGCTTCTTATGAGAAAGAAGCAGATGTTGTAGTTGTTCTAAGCTCTACAAATTAGTCTGAAATGATATTTTTTTTATCTGAAGATTCTACATAATTTCTTCTGACAAATGTGTTGCTCAAGCTTTTCCAGCTGCCTCTTCAGGATGTTGTTGACATGTTAAAGGACCAGTGAGACCCTGAGAATATAATTTTGAGTGTATCTGAAAGCAGCAGGTCTTTGGCATGGATCCAAGAGGATGACAAGCCATCTATAGGAATCCAAATTTCATTTGGTGTGAGAATTAGTTTCATGTAGCTAAGTGTTCCTTTGGAAGTCCATAAAAGAAACAGATTGATATTATTTCATGCTGTTGATGGTTTCATTCATTTAGAAAGCTGTAGATTCTCCCACTTGGAGACTGTAGATGACCAGGATTAAAAAGGGAATAGATTGCAGTATTTAGATTGTGAAGGTATAAAGGGGTTCAACAAAATAAGGACTTTACTTATTATCTAGCCATTTGGTATTAGAAAAAAATTAAAATGCTGGAAATGGAGAAGGACTGAATTATGATATTTAGCTGCAATCTAGACAGTATATACCTAAGACACTGAAGAGTTGAGCTGATAAATTTAACATTTGGCATGACTGTTTGAGGACTATTGCCATGTGAATGTTATGACAGGTAATTGAGGAAGGAAGGGAAAGTTTTTTAAGTAGAAATAACTTTTATTTTTGTCACTTTCTAGAAATGTTACTGACATATAAGTTTTCCACATTGATGAAAGATTATCAACTCTCCTAATGTATTCAGTTGGTTACAAATACATTACTCACAGACTTATTAATATAGGATATTCATCTGTTTTTGTCACTTATTTATTAATTGACATATTTTGACCAGTTATGTTCTTAGATATTGGGGTACTGAATTTGTATGGGTATTTGCTCTGTTTGAAAAGCTTTATATACTGTCCTGGAATTTAGCTTCAATTAGTAATTTGGTATAAAAATAATTACATGACTATAAACTTGTTAAGCAACATGTGCATTTGGACATTTTTAATATATTTCCAATGAAATTCCATTTTTATGAAAATGTTTGTAGTTGTAAGAATGGGTGTGGGGATGCATGGCGGTTTGCCTCCCTGCAAAAACATTAAAAATAGATTTTTATTTTTTTTTTTAATGTTCGAAGTTCAGAAACTTTGATCATATGGTCTCAACCATATGAATTTTGAAGTTTCAGAACTTCGATAATCTAGCCTAGATCCATATATATCTATCTACATCTATATATATATATATATATATATATATATATATATATATATATATATATATATATATATATATATATATATATATATATATATATATATATATATATACATATATATATATATATATATATATATATAAATATATATATGTGTGTGTGTGTGTGTGTATATATATATATATATATATATATATATATATATATATATATATATATACAATTTATCTTTTTTTTCAAAACTCGGTTTATTTATATTTTCTTTTTTATACATAATGCACAAACAACACAATAAAGACAACTGTCAACAGTTGAAGTGGTACATTTGAGTGATATTACATTATACATGCAAAACTATGTAAAATAGTACCAATAAACTATGTACAGTCGTGCTAAATGCCCAGTCAAGTAAGCAGAATAATAGACATTATCCAAGTTAATCAATTACACAATAACAAAGAAATGCACAGGTATTGTATAAATGAAAAGAAAAAAAGCAAGTATTATAGTAAGTATGAATAGCTGAAAAGCCCATCTCGAGGGTCATGAAAAGAAGTGCTGTGTTTTATTGTAGAATGTGGTCAAGTAGTATATTGCAATAATCAAGAAAATGAGGATACACCCTGGGATTCATGAAGCTTGTGCCAGGCGCAGGTGTAGCATAGGTGGTATAATGCCAAATATGTCCGCCGAGCAATTCAGGTATGATCCAATTCCACGTGCACTACCAGAGTACGCCAGATCTGCGCAGCCCTCGGCTCAGGTATGCTAATCACCCCATGCACAGTGCTGCACCATGCAAATGAAGGTCATAGCGATTCATTAAGTGGTGCAGGCGTAGCGTAAGCCCACAGAAATGTAAACCAAAAAAAACGGCTTACATTTTGCCAAACAGAACATCGGAGCTATGAAAGCGGACCAGACTCTTGTATTACAAAGTTAACATATGCCAATGGCTAAATATACAGCCAATGGCATAAGAAAAGATGCACAACACCTAAAAAACAACATTTAATGTCATGTCCACAGTAACGCAAAGTACAACGACAGGGCATGTGTGTGCAAACAGGAACACAAGGCAAATATATACAAATGTCATAAAATCGCAATGTAATACAAATCATGATTTCACCATAATACTCAATGGTATGCATGGTACACCACAACCAAGCTGCAAGGGTTGCTAAGGGTCTGTGACAGTGTTCGATGCGGTAACTATAAATTAGTAGTCAATGCTATGCAAATGAGGCAAGTAATAGTGAATCACAAACGTCCCGCTGGACTAAGGCTGTACCATACGGCGCAGCGCTACAACACCGAGGAGTGGTTTGGAGGTATACATGATATCAGCAGTGGGGTGTGCCACCGTAGCTGTAAGCACATTGGAGCAATGCAAATCTGGGCTGCCCATTGCTAAGCAAAGCCGCAGGATAGGGGTGGGGATGTAGGTAGAGCATCGTTTAGCTGAGAGCACATATGGTGCCCGAAAGCGCATGTGTACGTGGAAGAAAACGTGCCCGGAACCCGGTAAGTGGACGCAAGCGCCGCGCACCACAGCTCAAACAGGAAGGTTAGGGGAAGAAAATAAGGAAATGCCGCAGTAGGGTAATTGGAGCACAACTGAGCAATTAGCACCTATTAATTCACAGTGGGCAATCGACGGCAGCTAACAAGTCTGCTCGCAGCAACCTGCAGAACAGGATAGGGGAGGTGTTGGATTGCAAAGAAAAGAGAACTGTCATAGCAGAGCAAAGCAAACCTGCAGTAGATCGGCCATAGAACACATTTTGCAAGATAAGCCAGGTTTTGGAAAGTACAAAAGAAAGCAGGCTGCTGGATGCATGCCAGAAAATGGGAGGGGAAATGTTAAGAAATGTTAAGGGAAGGGCAAGAGGTAATCCACGGCAGCTAAATGTAATTCAGCACCAAAGGCACCACAATAGCAGTACCTGTGGTAAAACACATAAGATACCCAGTAGCTCCGATTGCACATACACACCCTATGACATCATCAGTGTTCAAAGCACAATAGTATAAAGTGTGAAGGCACATCACACACACCTGTGTATTCCCAAACACTGCACCATCGGTGTAAACAGATGGGGAACTTTTACAATGTACATGTTGGGAGCTGCCATAGCTGTGATTCATCACCATGTGTTAGAGACTGAAGGTGTTGTGGAGGATGATGCTGACAACCACCGCAGGCCCTGGAGGAGGAGAAGAGTGTTCAGACCAAGGGTAACCTACCAGGGGCTACATGATCTGGAGATAGTAGAGTGTTACAGGGTAGACAGGGACATCTTACAGCAAATAGTTGAGCTGTGCTGGCCACACCTGAGATCCAGAAACAACAGAGGGGAACCCATCCCAGTGGACACGAAGGTATGTGTAAGCTTGAGAATACTAGCCACAGGTACCTTTCAAAGGCCAACTGGAGATATAATGGGGATCTCACAGGCATCAGCATCCAGGGTACTACAGCAGTTCCTGGATGCCATGTTACCACATGCCAATGAGCATATATACTTCCCCCGAACTCAGGAGGAGTTGGCCAGCAATATGCGTCTCTTCCACCATGTGGTACACTATCCAGAGGTACTGAGTGCGATAGACTGCACGCACATACATATCAAGTCACCACCCAGTGAGCATGGTAGGCGCTACATAAACCGCAAGGGATACCACTCCATCAACTGCCAGGTCATGTGCAATGCCCAGGGCATTCTCATGGATGTGTGTGCTGGCAGCCCTGGAAGCTACTATGACTCCCACATCTGGCATGCCTCACAACTGTATTAGGTATTTGTCAGGGGGGACATCCCACATGGCCACCTTGTGGGGGATGCTGGTTATGTACTGGAGCCGTGGATGATGACTTCCATCAGAAATGCACACACACCCATACAAGAATGCCATAATGAGGCACACGCACAAACCAGAATCATCATAGAGCGTGTGTTTGGGATGCTGAAATCACAGTTCCGTTGCTTGGACATATCTGGTGAAGCCTTGCAGTACTCTCCAGGCACGTGTGCCCACATCTTCATAGTATGTGCCATGCTACATAATATGATCCTGCAGAAACAGCTGCAGCAGAGACATAATGGTGAAGGCCCTCACAGCCCACCGCAATTGCCAAGGCCATCACAGGCACAGAGGGATTCAGACCACGAACACCCTGTGCCAGCCCCAGTAGGCAGACGGAGGCATGCCCAATATGCCCATGCCTTGGCAAAGAGGAAATGTATAGCACATACACTGACAGTGTAGACCCCTACAGACTGACACACCACTCCACCTGCACACACAGTAAACTGGATGGCACACACACACGACCACCTGTAAATTGTAATGTATAGGTGGCCTACTGTGTGAATCCTACATAGGCAGCCCTCAACCATTGCAGACACAACAGCTATTGGAACAAGGAATGTCAACACCTGAACAGTACACACACCTAACAGCATATGTTGATACTGTATGTATAGGTTCCTAGGTACATTGGTAGGTACATGCACGATTGTCAGAGGCCATTCATCAACCGAGGCAAACAGTGTCTGCTGTTGCCACCACATCGATTAACCAACTGTCCCTCAGTGGAGCAGAGCCAATTGTGGGATCCATGTGTGTAATCACTGTTCCCCACACACTCTGCATGGATTCCCTGGTGTGTTAATGAGGGGCTCCATATAATGTAATCAGGGATGTAGTGGAAAAGCACGGGGAGTACCCATGACAGGTATCTGTCACCCCAGCATGCTCCACCTATGGTTGTGTGAAGGTGTAGCACATTATAGTGTGTGGCTCACTGTGACATACATTTCCAGTGCTGGAGCACATCCATTAAACATCACTTGGACATACCATTAATAGGTCTCATCCATATGTAAATTAACTGAGTTACACATTTGATTGCAGTATGGAGTAACAGCCGTAGCACAGTCCACATACAAAACACCATAACACGTGTACAAATCCCAGATGCCCAAGTGGTAAATGCACTGACTGTCATGCATGTTCCCGGTTCCACGTCCTGCAAGGGACGTTACGTAATCCCGAAGGCACGAATAATGGATGTTGGATGCAGATCATCAGATCAGGTTTAGCACATGTTAGTGGGTTTATGCGTTGGCAAGTGCTGGTAAGCGTCGTTTAAACATGACTATACGGATATGCGCGAAACAGGGCTAAGCTTTGCTGAATATCACACAGATCACAGTCAACAATGTCCAGAACAGGTGAAACTAGCATTATTCACCCCTGTACTAATAGTGCCTGCTCTGAAGGGTAAAACGACCACTGCCAGGAGTAGAACACGCAATCATGTACACAATCACCTAACACTAAGCTACCCGAGATGTACCAACAGCAGGTGTGCATTAATATATATACTTATATATATATATATATATATATATATATATATATATATATATATATATATATATATATAATAGAGATAGAAAGGGTGATAGAGAGATATATGTCAATATATACGGATTCACCTATATCTGCAAATATATAGATAGGTCAACGACATGTACACAACCATGGAGGTACAAATAAATAGGATACTGCCAACTATCGAATGTTTCACATACCGACACGTGTAATCACGAGGCTTAAAGACTGAAAGACCACAGTACCAGAACACTAGTACCGCGAGTAATATTATCACGATGTTAAGGGACATTTAGTTATCGCTGCCAGTGCTGCGGTCCAGGTAGGTACTGTGTTCAACTATGTTTGTGATTGCTGTAGTCTGTGTAAGTGTGTGTTGAGGGTGCTGTGTGCACTTCCATGGGACTGTAATGTGTGTGTGTGTGTGTGCTTGCATCATGTGTCTCTTAGTGCTAACACGGAAGTAGATCATTATGGTAGGTGTGGTCATAGCTGGCTGTAGGCGTACGGTTACCACCTGTCCCACTTTAAGAGGGACAGCCCCTCCCTGGGCAGTTGTGTCCTGACAACAAATATTAAAAAGGGCAAATTTCCGAGATTGTAGGACATAATTATGTTCCATATATTATGTAATAGTTGCATTAAATAGTTATTCCTGTATCTAAAATACGTAAATGTTACATGAAACATGATAAGTAGCTAAAGTGCTACAAGAATAAGTATGTATTTAGGATAAAAGTACGTTCTGTCCTGTGTACTGACCATGGGTATATGTTGGCCTGTAAACACCGATGTGTGTCCTGCAAATGTCCCACTATGGCCATTTGAAAAGGTGGCAACCCATGCCAAAGAGGTTCAGTCACCAACACAACTGCAATGAGTGTAAATATCTGTGACAGAAATACATGAGACAGCTGTCATTTAGTAACATTCCCTTACATATCGATGTATTTCCGGAGATATTGAAGTATCAACCTCACCTGCATGCTATATAGGAACCAATTAGCAATGGCTCAATGTATAAGCCCGCAACAACCATAGTTTTAGTCTACTAAATGATAGGCCTTCAATTAGGGAAGGAGCCCACACACATATATGGAATATGTAGAAATGCAGTCCCCACAAACCTGTATATGCTATGTACACCCACCTACATCTCCCCCACACCTGAAACAATTGCAATACAGACTGTAATAACATCACAAACATCCACTCACTCAATTACATCTGCAGAAGCGTTAACATACCTTGTGAGAGACACATTTGTAATGGCGCCATGTGAAATTGTAACTGTTGTATAATGGAACAGACGGCAATGTTACAGGTTTTGTTTGCAATAGTCCCCTATCAGACGGTTGAGATGACAGGTACACTCACATGTAGAACCACATACTCTAGCCATCACAAACAATCCACAGGGGACATGAATTCAAAATATCCGTGTCTCTCCAAATAGCAGTTGCAATTCCTCACAACAAGACACATACAGGCCATCTCCCCGAAGGTAGGGCAAAAGGGCAATGCCCAAGTGGACAATTCAATTATACCCCACTGTTGCCACGTAATTGACGAATGGAGTAGCTGCACAGCTGATGTGCATGTAATAATTTACTCAGGAACACCAATTGGTGGCAGGATACCACATGTTACAGGTATCTACGTATATAAGGATGCCTTGCCATACATTCAAACCGTATGCTCATACCATAGAACCGTTTAAACAGTAAATGTGTAAGAGAGATATTTACGAAGACTCGGAACACTAACAAGGTATGTAGAACACTCAGTATGTTAGTGTATGTAGAGCCTGTTTTGTATTAATTAAAGTGTACGCAATGCATAAAGTGGGAAAAGGTATTATGTAGTGATGTCTTGTTGAGCATAGCAATGCTTGTAGAAATTGTGTGTCCTGCTGTAGGCCACAAGGTAAACATCTCATACACCACAAGGGATGCTAGATGAGGGCTTTAAACACAACAATTCCACACCACCCACCGTCTGTGGTAGGGTTTGTCCAACAAGAACGTGCCATAGCAGGGGATAGTATATGTTGATATACTGTCACAGTAGGCATGTGTATGGGCATATAATGAGAATAACATGCCTAAGTTGGGCCTGCTGTGCAAGTATGCTTTGCATTATGGGATAATGTTTAAAATATGTGTAATGTACAGTATTGTAGGTAGATATGTCAGATATTTTACACAGCATAACTGTTATATCATAGATTCATAGATTAATAGGTTCATACTAGGCTATCTGCCCTAGGGCATTTACAAGCCTAGCCAGAGTGTGTTTGGCTTTCGCCACCCATGTTAAATGAATTTTGCTATGCCCTTTTCCGAGGTTAGTATACTGTGCCTCTGTCTAACAGTGACACAGAAGTGATACCCAGAGTAAATCTACGATCTCCCATCCACTCATCAAGATTCCTCTTGAAGAGAGTCAATGAGGGACTCTGCCTAACCTGGACTGGGATTTTATTCCAGAGTGAAGGGAGCCTCTGGGTTATGAATCTGTGCCTCCAGCATGTCCTATTTATTTCAATGCTGAGGTTCAAGTATCTCGAGCGAGTAGCTCGATGGGATTTGGATTTTCTGAGGTGCAGCATGGCCATTAATTCCGGGTTGGGCATGGCTGTATACGTCAGGCACAGATCGCCTCTGAGCAGGCAGTATGCCACTGAGTAGAGCTGGAGTTTCTTTAACCGGGCAGCATATGGCATCTGTTTGAGCCCTTTGATCCTCTTGGTGAGGTACTTTTGGGGTATTTCCAGTTGCTGCAGGTGTCTGGTAAGGTACATCCCAAAAGGGGCATTGTACTCAATTATGGGCCTGATGAGGGATGAGTAAAGAGGCACAATGACCTCCCCCGATCTAGATGTGAATCCCTTCATGATTAGGTGGGCTATATAAAATGTTTTTCTAACCACTTTGGCCACGTGGTTGTCGAATGAGAGATTACTATCAACTTGGGTCCCCAGGTCCCTAATTACATCTTCCGTACTTAATGGATTACCATCTATGTGGTAATTTGTGGGCACTTTGTTTTTGCCGAAGGGGATGACTATACACTTTTTGGCGTTTAGCTTGAGGCCATGGCTCTGGCACCAGTTGTCTGTTTCTATGAGGCCCTTTTGTAGGATGCTTGTGTCGGCTGGAGAGTCGATTATGGCACCCAGTTTGCAGTCATCTGCGAACTTGGTCAGCCACAGTCCTTCCGTGTTGGCCTGTACCTCCGAGAAATGTATACCGAACAAGAGAGGTCCCAGGACTGAGCCTTGTGGGATGCCACTTGTAACTGGTTTGGAGTCTGACATGGCTCCAGCAATTCTAACCATGTGGGTTCTGTCCTTGAGCCAGTTTGCAACCCATCTAGTGACATAGGGGTTTATATTTAAGCTGGTGAGCTTATCTATAATACCCAAGTGGGGTATTGTATTGAAGGCTTTTGCGAGGTCCAGGTAGGCTGTGTGGATCACCTTCCCCTCGTCAATGGCCTTTTTGACTGTTTCAAAGAAATTGACCAGGTTTAAGAGGCAGGATCTGCCCTTAACAAAGCTGAACTGGGTAGGATCCAGTGTCTGTAGGTCCCCAATATCTTTATTTATGAGGTCCATGATGATCCTTTCAATAGCTTTGCAGACCAAGCTAGTCAGGCTTATGGGGCGATAGTTTCCAGAATCTGTTGAGGCACCATCTTTGTGGAGAGGGACCACTGTTACTGTACGCCACTCTTTGGATACATATCCTGTAGTAAGGCTGAGATTGAACAGTAGTTTTATGTTTGGGTTTAGTTCTTTTTTCAGTTCATGTAGGACGCAGCCCGGGACACCGTCTGGTCCCATTGATGCTGTGTTTTTTGCTTTGGAGAGGTCAGCTCTTACCTGAGCATCTGGGATGTCAGGGGGGGCAGCACTCTGCTGGGATAGATATTTGCCCTTTTGGTGGGGAAGGGGGGGGGAGTTTGCGCTGAACCTGTCAGCTAGGATGCTGGCAATGTCTGTGGGTTTGGTGTATTTTTTGTCATTTTGGACTAATTATGAGCATATCTGGGAATTCCCAAACAGGTTCCTAACATAACTAAAGACAGCCTTGTGATTATCCTTAGTGTCCTGTGCAATTTTTCTCTCGAAGCTGGCCTTAGACGATTTTATGAGTGCCCGTAGTTTTTTGCTAATACTGATCAGAGATGCCTTTCCTTTTTGGGATTTTGCTCTATCATGTAGTAGCTTCCTCCTTCTGTTGTATAGTTTGTTTATGGCTGGGGTCCACTAGACAGGATGCCTGCCTTTGGAGGATTAGGTCTTGGTTTTGTTTGGGATTGCATGATCCATGCATTCCTGAAGGTGTTCATAGAATGCATTTATAAAGGATTCTGCAGTCTGGGCAGTATTTTCCACAGGCTCAGGGGCTTTGAAGGATTCCACCTCGGTTTTGAGGAGTGTGAAATTTGCTTTAGAGAAGTTTTTCACTGTGGTTTTCTGGGCAGGGGCTGGGGTCGGGATGTGAATATCTAGTGAGATTAGTTTGGTCTGATATTACCAATGAGGGATACACTTCTGGTCTGGAGCATAGAGTCCCCATGTTGGTGATGATCAGGTCCAGTATGTTTTCCCCTCTTGTGGGAGTAGTAACAAGTTGTTCCATAGCATTTGAGTTTATAAATTCTAGGAACCTTTAGGCTAGGGTGTTGGAGCTAGAGTAATGCTCCCAGTCTATGTTTGGGTAGTTGAAGTCGCCCAATATAATGGTGTTTGGAGAAACCTTCATATTTTCCAGTGTTCTCAGGAAGGCCGAGTGGGGTTCCTGGGTTTGGGAGGGTGGTCTGTAGCAGGCTATAAACTGGAAGGCAGTTTTACCCACTGTTAGTTGCACATGGATAGTCTCTGATGCTTCGTGCTGTGCCACCAACCTGGAGGTGTGGGTATCTTTGACGAATATTGATACTCCCCCTCATTTTGTGGTTCGGTCCAAGTTTTGGGGCAGAAAAACATGGTATGAGGTATAACCTGGTAGTGCTGGGGTGCTCTCGGGAGCCTTGAACCAGGTTTCTGTTACTGCACAGATATCGATGTTCTCCATGCTAAGGAGAGTTTTGAGTGCATGCATCTTGAGGTTTAGACTTCTGGCATTGAGTAGCATTACTCTTAGTTTCTTATCCCTTGTGATACCTATGGAGGTGGGTTTGTCTTTTGAGCCTTGCCTAAAAAAGGCACTATGGAGGTGGAAAAAGGTATGCCTATTGGCATGCACAATACACAATAACAGGATACATATGGCTTGTAGTCACGGGACACTGTAACAGCATGATAACTAATTGAAATGGAAGAGCTACTCAATTATCCCTGCACAAAGGACATGTAATAGCTTCACAGGTTCATAGTTAGGTACTATGCTGTCTGGTCAAGTCCATTTGTAAGCCCAACTACAGTGTTTTCACCAGCGGCACCTCCCTAGGGTAGTGTCCTGTGTCTGTGAATGGCAGAGCCATGTGTTACCTGCACCTGTGTACAGTACAGCCACTGCAGTGATCCCTGGCGTACATGTGTGTCTCCCATCCACCCATCCAGGTATCTCATGAAGAGTGCTAGTGAGTGTCCCTGCTTGATGTACATAGGAATCATGTTCCAAAGCATGGTGAGTGTCTGGTCCAGGAATGTATCCCTCAAGCACATCCCACTCATCATTGCATTTGTGTACATATCCATGAGCATGTTGCTCTCAGTGGCTTTTGCTTATGCTGCTTATGTGGAGTATATCCATCAATATTGTTGTGGACATGGGCCCTGTATGTTCTGCAGAGTTCACCCCTGAGTATGCAGTATGCAAATGTGTACAGTTGTGGTGTTTGTAGTTGTGCCGCATACGTCATCCTTCGGAGGTCAATAATCCTCATGGTGTGTTAATGTTGCGGTATGTAAAGCCGTTGCTGTTCTGTAAGGTACACCCCAAAAGGGGCGTTGTACCCTTGAACATGTGTCATACATCAGGAGTATAGAGGTACAATGGGTGCCTTTGTTCCAGCTACAAACCCATTACAGATAAGGGTGGCCACGTAGAAGGATATCCACGCCACATTGGCAATATGGTTATCAAAGGAGTGGGTGCTATATACGTGTGTACTAAGATCCTGTATAATGTCACATGTATGTAGGGGACTACCACCTATGTGATAGTCAGTGGGTGATTGGTGTAATCCAAAGGGGATGTCTATGCACCTTATGTCATGCAGCTTGAGGCCATGTTATCGACACCAGGTATCTGTCACAGTGACACCCTTATGGAGGGTGTCTGTATCAGCTGGTGGATCAATCATGGCTCCTTGTTTGCAGTCATCTGGAAATCTATTCAGGGAAAGTCCCTCTGTACTAGCCTGTACCTCAGGGAAGCATATACCGAACATGAGGGGCCCTATAACTGAGGACTGTGGTACGCCAAGTGTAACTGAATTACAGTAGATACTATGGTATGCTACCCTCACTGTGTGGGTCCTGTCCGTGAGCCACTTTGCATAACATCTCGAGACGTAGGGGTCGATGTGCAGGGTGGATGTGTATGTTGTCAATACCAGAATGGAGAACGGTGCTGAAAGCCAATGAGAGGACAATGTAGACTGTGTGGACCCCCTTACCATCATCATCTACCCTGGTAACTGTATCAATGGAATCCACCAGGTGTAGGAGCCATGGTCTGGCCCTAACAAATCCAACCTGGGTGGCATCAAAGGTCTAGAGCCCACCAATGTCTCTGTGAATGACTTCCATGATGGTGTGCCCCATAGCCTTGCAGAACAGTCCAATCAGGCGTATAGGGCAATAGTCCCTCTGGTTCATTGTGGCACCACCTGTGTGGAGTGTGATAACTGTTGCTGCGCACCATTCAGGGGCCACAATGTCTGATACAAGGCTATTAGTGAATCTGGTGGCCAAGTGGGGAGCCATGTCATTCTGAGGTTTGTGTAAATTGCTGCCTGGATGTTGGATGGTCACATGGAGTCTGTGTTCCAGACCTTAGAGAGTGCAGGTTGGAACTGTGTAGTTGTGACTGCAGGGACTCTGCATTGTTCCTGTATAGATTTTGGCCCTGTAGGGAGTGAGAGGGTGTAAAGTTAGCATTGAACCTATCTGCCAGGATGTTGCCAATATCAGTCGGTTCTGTAATGTTCCTGCCTAACCGTCGTATGTCAGAGCAGATGTGGGTATTGCCATTGAGTACTGACATACCTCCATAATGCTTTGTGGTAGTCCTTGGAATGTGTTGCAGTAATGTTTATGTAGCTAGCTTTGGAGGGTATGATAAGGGATCCAGGATTCCTACTGAGGCTGACCAATGAGCTACCCCACCCATGGGATTGTACTCCACTTTGCAACAGCCTCCACCTTTTGTTGTACATTATGTCCATGGAACTGGACCACCAGAGTGGCGTCCATTATCTGGTGGGTACCATCATGGCTCTGTTTGGGATAGCATGATCCATGCAGTCGTGTAAGTGCTAATGAAGTGCACTGGTGTATGTTTCAGCGTTTATAAGTACATTGTCCATCTGCACGGGTGTCATGACGTTTAGTACCGCTGTCATAAGACGTCTGAAGTAGGCCTTGTAGAAATCTTGTACTGTGTATTCTGTGAAGGGTGTGGTGCCGGGATGTGGATAACAAAGGTGATTAGCATACGTTCGGAAACTAACAGCGAAAAAATAACCCCAGGTGTGGAACACCAGTCACATGTTGGTAATGTCCATGTCTAGGATATTGTTGGCCTTGGTGGTGGTGTGTATGGTTTGATCCAGCCGAGTGGAGGTTATGAATCCTAGAAAGCATTGGCCTAATGTGTCGGTACATGAGTAGGTATCCCAGTTAAGCGTGGGGTAGTGTCAGTCTCATATCAGTAGTTCCTGTCTGATCCCTACTGTCCAGTACACCAAGAAATGAGGGCCGGTAACCATGGGGTATGGTGTGGAATCTGTAGCAAGTTACAATGTGTATAGCAGTTCTGGCCACAGTTAGTTGCACGTGGATTACCACTGATGCATTGTGCTAAGTAACCAGCCTGGAGGTGTGTACATCCTTGTGAAATATGGACACCCCTCCGCCGTGGGTGTTCCGGTCCTGGTTACATGACTGAAAGGTGTGGTCTGCGTATAATCTGTCAGTGCAGGTGTGCTTTCCAGAGCCTAGAGTCAGGTCCCAGTCACTGCAGAGATATCGAATTGGTCCATTATAAGGAGTGCCTCGCCTGAGTGTGTTAGAGATGAAGATGTCAAGCATTGAGTAACATTACCCCAGGTTTTGCTTGCCTGTTCCTGTTCTGGTGGTGAATATGTTATTGGAAACTGTCCAAGACAGGCAGTATAGGAGCAGCAAGAACCTTACATGTTATCCGTAATCCCAGGGCCGACAGGTGCAGGTCATCTGTGCCAAAGCATTGTGTTTTGTTGACCATGTCATTCAAAGCAGACAGATACTGGATGCCTGTGGAATGACAGCAGAAGCATAGGCAACTGTTGAAGTGAAACCTTCAGTCGTTGTACAGTGGTATCAGTCTGGATGAATGCAGAATGCTTCTCAGGGCTTGGGCGATACCTTCTGGGCTACAAGACCGGACAGCTATTGCATGTTCCTGTACATGTAGTCCAGGAAGTTACATCTCAGGGCAGTCACACTAACATGGAGAATGACAGTCAAATTGTACCTGGTGAGGTGTGGCATGGGTGCATAGGTTATGTTGCGGATCCTGTTACTCAACAGCCAGATGTAAGCGACTATCGCCTTGTGTAGCCTGCTGAGTAGGACATCAGTGTGACCGCCTACAGAGTCACCTATGACTGGTGTGTTGGGTATGTTATAACACCCTATTGGCTGTAGTTGATGGGCACACATGAGTCTGTGGGCTATAAGTAATTGGTGTTGTGTTTGGTGATGGGGGCTGCCTCTGTTGCCTACACAGAGAGTATGGAGAGGTTCTGCAAATGTCATAGTCATACTATGTGTGGCCTGTGGTGATGGAGATCTAGTGAGACTATGTGATGAGTGGGGTGTGTTGCAAATGTTTAACGTCCCAACATGAATGTCAGGTTCAGTCTGGGTTGGAGAGAACATTACCCCCAGCATGGCTACATATATGCATCTCCCACAGGCTGTAGTGTCGTATGTTGGGAGGTGAGCATTGACTGTGTACATGAGACAATTGCTCTATCGCCTCATGTTTGCCATATTCATCATATAGACAGGCAATAACACTGGTAAGTGACACTTGGACATGCCTGTATATTCAAACATGTCTCACAAGATATGTGAGGTATGTGTGTACAACAGCTTTTGTACAGTAAGCAAGCTGGAAATGTAAGGACAGACAGTGTACTTGTAGGAAATGAGTTGGAATGGGTGCTATAGTAATTAGTAGCTCATGAAGTGCTTACATGTTCTGAACAAGTACTTAGCATGAATATGCAATACAGATAGGGTGTTGGATAATATAAACCCAATGCAACCCACAAGTGGAGACACCAGTCATAATTGGAGGCACTGCACTATTACCCTGCTGTGTATGGTCTGCAAGTCTATGAACCTTTATCAACATAGATGTTAGCAGTACAGATGTAGATGACAGTACGGATGATTTCACACTGCATAGCATACCTGTGATAGGTCATAGGACATCATCACCCATACTGTGTTCCAGCTACACTGAGTATACTAGATGTACCTTTGTATGTCACAGGAATATTCTACCAGTGGCCTGTTGACAGAAGCAACACTACAAAAGGTGTCTGAGTGACATGTGCATATCACACCAGTGGCAGCTACAGTAAAACAGGGTTAATGTTTTGTACTCCCCCCTCATTGTAGCCCATACCACACAGACAAATGGGAGGCATCTGCGTATGGAAGGATGTGAATGGCCATGACCTCGGAGCAATAGCTGTCTCAATGTTGTGGACAACATACAGAATGGGCTTTGTGGGTGAGGTGCGTGACATACATGCACAATCTGACAGCTGCTAATAGCATTGTCACCACTAGGTGAATAATCCTGTACCCATTAACTACCACCTAGGCAGCGGTCAACATTATGGACACTGTGTGTAAGGGATGGTGCTGTGCAGTTCACCTCCCTGAGCTGGTGACATCTCCAGGCCTATTAGGTAGTCATACGAGGCACCCATGTCATGACAGGGTGCCATCCATGAGCATGGAGATCATTGGACAGGCATACTCAGCACTCGGGTGACCAATATCGGATCACATATCACCTTTAAGGGGTATTGGCCATGCATGGATGGGCAACACCAGCCTTCACAATCCTCACCTCCACTATGCAGCATGCTGGCTACCTTGCATAAAGACATGTGCAACACTGTGATGTTGGACATGCTACACGTACATATCCTGATCTGAAAGACATACATCATGGACAGCCACCTTCCTACTACAAGGATCGACACATGCTGGACAGATCCCTGTGCCATACATGTTATATACTCCTGCCATACCATGTAACCCTGTCCATCAAAGCTGCACATGTCATCTCTGTCATACATGGTGCGATGACCGCATGGTAGATGTATCATTAACTGTCTGGATCAGTAATGTGGCACTGATGCACCTGGCGGTGGCAAAATGGCTGTCGGATACAACTAGAAAACCTTGCCCGTACATGCTATAGTTGATAACCATCCCTGCGAATAACATCCGGCTAGCCATTGTCCCATGTGTATTACATGTGCAACACAAGCGATATGTGGCAGGATGTTGAACTGCTGTACAGTGCCGTGTAGATGTATATGGCAAAACACATGCATGTAAAGGTTTCCGTGTGCATGCCTGCATTGTCAATGCTCATGTCCGTTAAGGCAGTGCATGTGTTGATATGTGACATATACACAGCATTAAGGTCAACAGCATTACTGTGGACACATCCAGGCATGTGCTGATAGGTAAGAACACCAGTACAGGCAAACAGACATGCCCACATCAAGACAGCATTCACATGGAGTATGAGCAATGTAATGAGGTGACACACATATATAGTGATGATATCCAATGCACAACGGGTGTTACGTGCGTGACACAAACATGTCAGTCATGTCAGTGTCATGATGATTTGCAAAGATAACTGTTCATATGTACTATATTTAATACAAATGTATGTGCAGCTGTATCTCTGTACATCTCTGTGATACTGTGACCTGTCACCATCATTATGTCTTCCAGATAATGCCTCGTTCATGCCTGCCAGCGTATAGCCGCCTGGAGGATGATGCCATCATACCGTACCTCCATGATAACTATGAGGTGTTGTTCAGCCATGTGCCACAGCATGCCCATCAGCGTGACGACCTGTTGCAGGAACTTCGAAGGAGTGTTAATGATGTGGGTGGCAGGTACCAGCAGGTGCGCAGACACTGCATGGACCTGATACGACATGTGAAACAGCATGCCAATGCAATCGCCAGGGAACAAGGTAGAACAGGTGGTGGGCCACCAACCCAGCCCCCACTCACACCTACCGAGGTGCTACTGGCCAGCCTGGGGACACCCTCAGAACAGCATCCACAAACACTAGCTGCCATCGTGGAGGTGGGTGTCTCCCAACCACCAAGCCTGGAGTTGCCTGGTAAGTCACTACTGCACATATAACTATTATATCCCATTTAGTTGCATGTGTCACTGGACAATATGTAATGTAACATCATATGCAAAGTATGTTTACACACATGCCGCATACTATAGTATGCTACCCTGTGTATGCACACATGTGCATACTATATGCTACTGTACAGGCAAATGTGTTAACATGCACAGTGCACCCTGTAGCTGTCATACAGTCATGGATAATGTTCAAACTGCTGTTTCATCCCTATACACGTACCTCTGGCATGCCGCACAGACATCAGTCTGTTGCAGGTGAGACAGTTATCAGTATCAGGCATGTTAATGCATAGATCTATTCACCATGTGGCCAGTTAACACATGTACACATAATGTATGGTCCAGTCACGATATACAGGTTGCATCTGTCATCAATCACACTGGCTACCCATGCGCAATATATACAAACTAAATGAAACACCGACATGAAACCACAGTATCTATCATTGCTAGATGTGTGGACAGCTGTACATACAATGGTGGAGGTGTTGTTCAATGTAGGAATATGTACTATACATTGGAACAACACATGTGTGGTACGCAAACAGTACCGCACAGTGAACTGGGATATGGGCAGCCCACAGGATTCACCATTGTGGAATATGCCCCTGCAATGGCTGCACACATTGTGATGTGCCATCTGACATGTCCCAGACATGTAGTGTTCCGGCTGCAATATTGTCTCACTATCCCATAATACATACACCACATACCAAACATACAACCTTTTGTCTGCATAAACCTGTGGACAGTGATGTATCTGACATCTATGGGTGTATGTCATATGGGACAACATAGACATGTGAGATAGATGGCCATCACAAACATTTGGCCAACACATGTTCACACATGGCCATGAAGGATGGCCAGAGACATGTAGCAACACACAATAGATGTGATGTGTATACACCATGTTGCACATTGTCCACACATGGTCCAACTATAGCCTTTGTTGAATGGTTATATAGTTGATGTGGAACACTGGACATCCTAAAAGCCTGTGCACAGCTTGTGGAGGTGTCACTTAATTCGACCATATAAGATGTGTTGAACATCATAACTGTGTCATAGCATGACAGTAGTCACCTGAATAGCTTCCACAGACATAGACACCACATCAGGCCACAGATACCGTACATTTACCTTGCTGCTGTTGGACATCACTGTCAGCTGTGCACCTCGTGTGTGCGGTACATAAATGTCATGTGGGACATGGTGTATTGACAAGTCTGCCATGTGTCGACATGGTTGCCAGGCAGCTAAGACATTTTAGTAGTTGTGCAGGGGTGTCATCCATAGGTCTTCCAGTGACCTGTCACATGACACAGCATGGTTTAGTGTGTATACACCTCAGCGACGTGGGTCACAATCCACAGTAGTTATGTAATGTGTATGCACGCAGTCATGGCTATGCACTGTGTGTGTATTCCACACCGTATAGCAATATAGACACCTCATGATGCCATGCAATGGCACAGTGTCTGTACTTCACACTGTATAGCAATGTAGACACCTCATACTACCCTTCAATGCTCATGCACATCTGCTAAAAGTGCATTCTATCTGTAGGGCATACAGACAACACTGCAATGTGATACCCATTCCACCGCTGTACATGTGTCAGGACACCATTGTGTCAGACATGTATGTATGTCAATGCACACGTCAGCAGATTACATGTCATACTACATGTTAATGTCAAGGTCACATCAGCCATGTGTACTGTTAACCTGTGCTGGTCCACATGGTGTATCACAGGGATGCATGCTTACTACCATGATTGTGTGAACTGCATGGCTTCTGATATGACACCTGCTTGCTGTTGTGTGCAACCCAGGGATGTATGCTAACTACCACTATTAATAGCTGAGTTGCATGCCGTCTGCTGTATCACATGCATGGTCTATCTCTGTGTCTGTGTCTGTGTCTCTGTGTCTGTGTGTCTGTGTCTGTCTCTGTGTGTCTGTGTCTGTCTCTGTGTGTGTCTGTCTCTGTGTGTCTGTGTCTGTCTCTGTGTGTCTGTCTCTGTGTGTGTCTGTCTCTGTGTCTGTGTGTCTGTTTCTTTGCCTGTGTGTCTGTTTCTGTGTCTGTCTGTGTGTCTGTGTGTATGTCTGTCTGTGTGTCTGTGTCTCTGTCTGTCTGTGTGTCTGTGTCTCTGTCTGTCTGTGTGTCTATTGTAATGTAGAGTCTTTCTTTGCATTCACAGGTGATGTAGGTGCGTTACCCTCCTGCGGTCCAGCTGATGTTAGTGTCCCCACAGACTCTAGCAGTGATGAACATATGCATGAGGTACAGGCAGGGTTGTCAGGGGCTGAATCTGTGCCATCCCAGCTATGTCCCCCTCTTCCCCACACTCAGTTCTCATGCCAACACATACCTCATCACCAGTGGCCATAGAGGAAGGACAGTCAGCGTGCGTTAGCTTTGAACAGGAATGTGTGGTGGCCACAGAAGGTGTATCTTCACACCATGGTGTCAGTGTAATGACTGCAGATGTGCCACACAGGCATGTGGCCAGTGCTGCTCGTAGGAGGACCTCTGGCAGCCATGCACCTGCAGGACAGAGCGCAGCAGCTGGTGTCACCAGACGCATGTTTCAGATTGTAATGGTGGCACAGGCACGTGCTGAATGGCAGAACAGAGAAGGGCAGAGGCTTCAGAGGGCTGCTATCCATTCTTTAAATGACAACATCCAGGCTTTGGCAAATGCTCAACAGCAGATTGCTGACGTTCTGGACAGGCGATTGGGTGACATGGTTGGAATCCTTGACCGTGGTATGGCAATCCACGAGCGTGAGCTGTCTGTGCTGGAACATCTGGTAGGAGTGAGGTGTAGGCCACATGGACATAGGCCAGCTACACCACCTGGTGCAGGTCAACATGAACGAGCTACCTCACATGCCCACTCCCACAGTGCTGGTAGCAGTAGCAGTGCAGCTGGTGCTGTGCTGTCCACACCAGGACACAACAGGCCACGTGGATGTGGTCCTGGACATTCCCAGCGGGGACACGGTTCCAGTGGACATGTGTCATCGCACAGTAGCCAATCTGTACTTCTGCCTGGTAGTGCCCGTGCAACCCCTGGCAGGCACAGGTCACATGGCCGTGGCCGGACACAGTGAGCTGTACATCCTGGTCTGTACAATCTGGAGCTGTCAATAATACCCCTGTGTAGGCTGGACACATGGCAGAACTGTGTGCACACATACACGCACACAGCAGAAACATCTGTAGGGCACTGCAACACCCACATGCATACCAACCACACATGTCCAATCAGATCACCGGCCCTAACCCACACACATGATGTCATCCACTGGTGCAGCCTATGACCCTGGCAAACATTATCACCCTGTGCATATGATGATGCCTCTGCCGCATCCCTGTCATCCACACCATCGGTGCAGGGACATGCTCATATGGTCTGATGCACAGGGTGAACAGAATAGTGACATAAGTGTATATTACATTTGTTGTGTACTGTTGACATGCACCAGACATACCATGTAGTACAGGATTAGAATGCATTGTTATATGTTCACAGTATGTGTCTTGGTAACAACAGTAACAGCATGTTAGTAATTATGCCCTGCTTCCCTCCTTAAGTTCTAATTGCATGTGCCATTGCGTTACAGTGTTTGCAGTTAGAGTGCATTGTTGTATGTTCACAGTATGTGTCTTGGTAACAACAGTAACAGCATGTTGGTAATGATGCCCTGCTTCCCTCCTTAAGGTCTAATTGCATGTGCCAATAAGTAGCAGTGTTTGCAGTTTCCCATGTGTAAATGTGGAGTATTCACAGGCATGTATGGCAATACCAGCATGCTATACGTAGCCTCAACCTCACTGTTAGAAAGGCTACCATTCCACAGATGTCCACACATCTACTGATCCAGAAGCATGTGAGCTGTTTAATAGGCGACAGTGGCTAGAGACATGACATCCATGCCGGGTCACATCACAGGTACAGTGACATGGTGCGGGGGGTTTACACAGCAGTCTGGCTGATGTCAAGGTTAGAGGCCAGTTGATAGCATGAGGCCTCATTGTGTAGCAGTAATACACTGTCACATTACAGGATGAGAACATGCACAGACATACACAGAAACACACAGTAACATGCCCACACTCACGGGGTCAATGACACTATAATGCACACTCGTTATTGTTGAGGTGAGGACCCCTGCCTATGTGGTAATCACCTTCACAGTATTGTGCAACCACATGACGCAACACAGAGAATGAACATGTACAGGTAGCCAGTAAGGCTGAGACCAATGGCATCAACAGGGTAGTAGACTGCATCACCATGAAGGGTTAGGGATCCTGTCTGTTCTGTATGGTAGCATACACCCTCACTCCATGCACCAGACAGCCATACATACATACACACACACACACACTGTGGAGTCCACAAATGTCATTCACATACAGATAGCTGACATATGTGTGATACACACACCACCCCTGCCTACGTCTTGCTTTCTACACTGCAGTATGTACAGATCTCTACAACAGTGTACATGGTTGTGTAACAATTGGGATGTATTCCACACCATACATGGCATATATGGTCACACAAGCAAACACACATGGCAGTACTGTGAATTATACACCTGCTATATGATGATACATCTGACAGACATGCAGCAGTATTGGCCGCATTATGTGTACCAACGCTACCTTCGGCAATTGTGCTGCTATATGCACAAGGGAGGACGTAAGTGTTACAGGTGTCAAGTGATTTACAGTCAGTAATACCTTGACTGCTGTGTAGGGTGCATGTCTTCACCTTCAAGTAACAGTAACATAGCGTACTGTTTGCACATGTCATGGTAGGACGGCTTGTGACACACCTGTGAGCTGTCTTCAGCAAACATCCATCTGCAAAGGTGGACCACCACTTTATGTACACACATCCATCCATACCTGATGTACACCCTACCGTACTGTCAGTATTTCACCATATACAGGTGTCAATGATGGGG
Source organism: Protopterus annectens (assembly GCF_019279795.1). NCBI lineage: Eukaryota > Metazoa > Chordata > Ceratodontiformes > Protopteridae > Protopterus > Protopterus annectens. The sequence goes on from NC_056737.1 coordinate 1,290,418,332, forward strand.
CTGCATTGCAACTGCATGTTGTAGTTAGACACAGATGAACTGCATACATCAGGTACTGCACATGCATGGTAGCTGAATGCACACCACTACATGTACATGTGTGTTGGTCCTACATTCCTGTCATGTAGCCATGTTTGTATGCATTGCAATTGGTGGACATGTGTGATGACATACATGACACATGGACTGTTGTATGATATGATGGTTGTCATGGGTAACTAGTACAGAGGGAATGTTACCTCAGTCAACATTGCTACCTTATGTACTGTTAGCATTCAACAGCCATGGACCTACCTTTCATGTGCATGCGTGTGATTGTTGTAGCCACTTGTCTGCATGGAGGACAGCAAAGGCTATGCTATGTACACATGTGTTGTGTGTGTGTGTGTGTGTGTGTGTGTGTGTGTGTGTGTGTGTGTGTGTGTGTGTGTGTGTGTGTGTGTGTGGGCCATGTACATATCCACGGCAATTACATGTATGTCATATCCAAACATGAGTGTTTTTTGGTGTACAGCAACAGTCATCTGTTACAGCTGTATAAGACCCAGGGCCCCTGTTATGTGTAGAGCCGACCTGGTTATGAACAGTGGTATCATTGCATTGCATAACACATGATGGAACCCTGTCAGTACATGTGAAGTCTGCACAGTTGCTGTAGACCTATTTACAGTCCACTGGTCATGAGTAACATGGTGTTGTAGTAATGTATGGATGTGTGTTGCTGGTCCAAGGACATGGTGATGTCTGAGGGCTACATAGTAGAATGCGGCATTTACCACTGTGATCTGCACCTGAGACATCTGTGATGGCTCTTGAGTGTGTACTTGTCAGTGCATGTGAGTGGCCTTCATGTACGTGGGGACACTAACACCTGGAGCGGTCCGTCACAGTCTTATGGCCCACATGTCTGTATCTGAGGTATACGGTGGTAGTACTATTGTGCACAACTGTGCCATATGCCAGGTGTTCCTCACTGCAGAGATGTCTGTATTCCCCATTGTTGGATCTGGATTGTCAGCTGTGATTATGAATGCTACACATCTAGCACTGACGACTGGTGTCAGATATATGTAGTGCAGTGTTCGTGCTAACAATGTTCACTATTGACACACTGTGCCCTTCCGTGTTTAGAATCCGTGTGCATACAAGACAGACCTTCACTACTACTAAGTGTGTGAGCATGCCCAGTGACACCTTGTGTCGGTTATGTGCCTCTGTGTATGGGCATGACCACTGAAATCCTGTATAGCGATAGTGGCCATCCAGGCAACAGATGTCCATACCCCACGTCAGGATGGATTCCTACATTGAACACACTGGTTGACTGTCTTGAAGGGTGTACTGTCTGTGGCGTGTCTCGTATCTATGTAGTGTTGTAATAGTGCTCCATAGATAGGCAGTTGTCCCGCTCACACCACTGCCGTGTGTTTGTCTCCGTCTACCTTGGGACAGTAATATGCTTTTAGACTGCTCACTCTCCATACATTCCCTATCTGCGTCTTTGCTGATGATGTCATCCACTTAGAAGTATGCCTCTGGGAGTACTGTGTTCCAGTAATCTCGGTAGCGTGTTCTGTAACTGTGTAATGCTGTAGTGTGATAAGGTAGTTAGGTGTATGTTCGACACCCAGCCCTGCCAAATGTGTGTGTGTTTCCAGCTACCTGGGGACAGAGTAATGCTTTTAGACTGCTCACTCTCCATACATTCCCTATCGGCATCTTTGCCTTTGCTGATGATGTCACCTACCTAGAAGTATGCCTCTGGGAGTGCTGTGTTTCAGTAAACTCAGTAGTGTGTTCTGTAACTGCGTAATGCTGTAGTGTGATAAGGTAGTTAGGTAGTACATTCTATGTTCTAATCCCAGCCCTGCCGTGTGTGTGTGTTTCCAGCTGCCTGGGCACAGAATAATGTTTTTAGACAGCTCACTCTCTGTACACTCCCTATCGGCGTCTTTGCCTTTGCTGATGATGTCACCCACCCAGAAGTATGCCTCTGGGAGTGCTGTGATGCTGAAACTCAGTAGCACGTTCTGTTACTGCATAATGCTGTAGTGTGGTAGAATAGACAGGTAGGTGCATGATTCCAAGGCATAGCAGGTGTGTGTGTTTGGCAATTATACCCTATGTGTTGGTATCTGTGGGTGGCTAGCTGCGGGATGTGTTCAGTGTGTTTTGTTGCTGACCTATATAGTGTCCACAGCCCGCATATTCTGCCAAGACACTGGGTTGTCAACACATACATTCACCAATAGGTCTGGTGAGTAAATGTCAGCAGCCCTACTCTTACCCTTAATACAGTCTGACCCATGTGACACAACAAAACACACATGCCTTGATAGTAACAACACTACATGATGCAGGTGGCACATATGTGTTGGTATCTGTGGGTGGCTAGCTGCGGGATGTGTTCAGTGTGTTTTGTTGCTGACCTATATAGTGTTCACAGCCCACATATTCTGCCAAGACACTGGGTTGTCAACACATACATTCGCCAATAGGTCTGGTGAGTAAATGTCAGCAGCCCTACTCTTACCCTTAATACAGTCTGACCCATGTGATGCAACAAAACACACATGCCTTGATAGTAACAACACTACATGATGCAGGTGGCACATGTAGTTTCCTTTTCATTCCTGTCTAATGCTTTGCTGTCATGTAGTCCGCTGTTGTGATATAAATACAATATCTACATATGTGTGTATATGTATATGTGTGTATGTATGTATATATCTATGTATATATGTATACATATAATATATATGATATATGTAGATATAGAGAGATAGACATAGATATAAACATATATGTCTGCGGACATCAGCACTATTGAATGTTTGTGCCAGATGATCTGTACGTGATAACCTCGGATGTATGTATATCTACCATGGTGTAGTGGTAATGCACATCATCTGTTGTGTGCAGGGTTCCGGGTTGTAGTCGTGTAGACACCGGTTATTTTGTTGCTGGGAAGACCATGCGACATCGAATGTGGTGATAGTAAGGCACCTGTTACCAGTTGTGTATGGATCTAAGTGACACTAAGCAGTGGTTATTAATTTGGAGGTTCGGTATGGGTCATATAACTATTCATTAGAAGACTATACTATGCAGATGAGGTTGAAAATAGTGTATCCCATTTATCCCCAAGATGTGATGCAGATCCCTGGAGTGTATGTGTGCAGTTAGCCGGGTGCAGGGCTCGAATATAGTTGACAGCATGGGAGGGGGGTCAGGCATACTGTATGTACATTGCAGAACTGTGCCTCGGGAGTGCTCCTGCCTTAGCACACCTAAGCTAGGGGTGTGTCTATACCTGCCTGGTGACATTGGGAGGGACGACAGCAGTGGTGGAGTAGTCAGGGTGTACAGGCTGCTCAAACAGGTGTTGATCAGCACAATCAGCAGATGACATGGCCAGCCCGCACCTGAACAGTACGGTAATGTGAGCAAGCAGCATACACACAGGTTTCTTCCGCACTCTACACCACTGGTGTATACCTGCGGGGACATTTCACAACACAGTCTAACCAAATGAGAAGGGCTGCAGCAGGCAACATAGACCAACATGTGCAGGAGGCTGAGGGCAGTGAGGATGTGTATGCTGCCGAATAACCCTTACTGGGGTGACATAAGACTTTATAGACCCAGGGTGACTTACCAGGGGCTACATGAGCTGGGGATGGTGGAGCACTATGGGGTGGACAGAGACCTCCTACAGTGGCTTGTTGACCTGTGCTTGCCACACATGACACATCAAACAGGCTGAGGGAAACCCATCACAGTGGATACCACGGTATGTGTTGGCCTAGGTATACTAGCAGGTACCTCACACAGCACAACTGGGGATATCATGGGGATCTCACAGGCATCTGCATCCAGAGTATTGCACCAGTTCACAGACGCCATGTCAACACATGCTAGTGAGCACGTACATGTCCTCAACACACGTGATTAGTAGACAAGCAATATGCATCTCTTCAACCACATGGCTGACTACCCTGGGGTACTGGGTGCTATAGCCTGCACACGTACACATCAAAGCACCACCCGGTGAGTGGGGTAGGGCCTACATTCACTGCAGGGGCATACCCTCCAACAGCTAGGCCATATGTGATGGTCAGGGCATTAGATTGAATGTGTGTGCTGTCTGCCCTGGAAGCTATGATGATTCTGATATATGGCTTCTGACACAGCTGTACCACACCTTTGCCAATATGGACATCCTCTACAGTCTCCTAGTGGGGGAAGCTGGGTAACCACTGGTGTCGTGGCTGATGACACCCGTCAGCAATGCACACACACCTGAACACACACACCATAATGAGGCAGATTCACAGGCAAGACATATAATTGAGCATCTGTTTGGGATGCTCAGGTCACGGTTCTGGTATCCGGACACATCCTGTGGAGCCCTGCAGTATTCACTAGCTACATGCACACAATTTGTTATGGTATTTGCTATGCTACACAACCTGCTCCTGCAGTAACAGTTGCAGCAGGAACAGCATGGGGCAGGGCCACACAGCCCAACACCACTGCCAAGGCCTGTACAGGCACAGTGTGACTTGGTGAAGGAACTACCTGTGCAGGGCCCAGTCGGCGAAAGGCCGTGCACAGTATGACCTGCCCTTGGCAAAGAGGCAACACAAGGCATATGCACTGACACAGTAGGTACCCATGGATTTCCCCTCTCTGACCCGCACACAGTACAGTGGATGCCAAACATGACACTACCTGTGCTCGGCCATGTATAGGAGGTGCACTGTGTGCATCCGACATAGGCAGCCCTCCAGCACCATCCTCAGGTCCAGAACACCCCCAGGGTACATCTATTGACCTAACAATTGGCAGTTGTATTGGAATGTGTATTTACCCATTGCTATGGTATGTATGTGAGCATACAAGAGACTTTGGTGGCCGAATGTTAAGGCAGCAGACAGTACACGTCCATAGTGGCACCATGACATCTGTAGCACATACGGGGGTCACAGTGGTAGCCAGTAGTACACAGGGTGTCCCAACCCACTGCAGATTATGGGCTGAACATCATGCGTGTCCATACAGCCCACACATGTTCCATGCAGCTGGACAGGTGTGGACCAATACAGACAAATGATATACAATGGCCTATGGATATGCCCAATGAATGACCCCAACCCCCAAAGACACAAACAGACTACAGCAGGCCAGGCAGTTTGATGTAGGTTGTGAAAGCTAGGATGTCCAACACCACTATGCTGGTATTTAAAGCTGGGATCTGATGTACACTGCTATCCCTCCAACCAGCAATTTAGGTAGGTGCACACACTGACATGGAGTACCTGGCATACCAGTACAGTAGTGGCAGATGTGTACAACTGTCAGCTGTGCCCCCCGTCCAACCTACACATGTGAGAGTCATGTGCGCCACCCACGGTGCTGTGTAGGACTGTGAATGCAGTTGGATGTCCCCCCACGCTATGCAGACATGTAGCAACTGTCAATGCCACATGACCATTAGCTACCTTGCAGACACAGCATGACACCTGTCTGTGTAGAACGGAGGGGTCGGCAAAACAGTACTGACTATCTGGACATGTGACACATGCGATACAGCTGACCATACTTGGCATGCTCACACAAACATGACGGTATGACGGTAATGTCGGTCGACAACATGCATAACAGTCATACTGGGCATGCTCACACACTGAAACACAGGACGGCCAGGCATGCATGCACCAGTGGTCCGGACATATCTGCCAGTACATTGCTATACTGTTGGATGACTGTGCTGTATGGTGTGTGTGTGGTCTATTGTCTGTACATATGCCATGGTCTATTGTTAATTCACATGAGCTATGTGCGCAGGGTACTGCTACCAGCACATGAATAGGACGGTTCTTTGTTTGCAGACAGACCGACGCCTTTGGATACGAACTGGGTAAGGCACATTCCAGCAGGTGGGAGCGGTTGTGCATGGGTTTGCACAGTGTTAAGCACTGCTGACCTCTGGTTACAGCACCTTATACCCGTTTAGACTCCACATTTCTTTGACAGTGCACTACTGGCATACTGGTAGACAAACACGCTTACAGCCACTCGCTCACCGACATTTGTGCTTACATTGATCACTCATGCTGGGTGTGTGCAATCCCTTGTGATGCATATTACATTGGACTACATGACTACAGTATCGGGTATGTATAACCATTTGGCGATGGCAGGCATTCGACTGTACGGACTCGGCGGCCTGTCCAGTGACGTAATCGTATTATATGCGTGTTCCTCATATGATCTGCTCCCATCTGCCTGATACATGGGAACCGATACTCTGCAATGCTGACATGTGAATGTTATTTTGTTAACGCAGCTGTCCGCCGAGTCATGCTACCGCATACCTACTGTACGTTTTCCACCTTTCAGATTGCACAACGGGAGACTGTAGGAGTAACACCTTTCCCACTTTGCATGGGACAGTCCCTCATTAGGCATATGTCATGTGACAATACTCTAGCCATTGCAACTGTCCTGATTAGGGGACATTCTCATATTCTACGTATCTGTAGTGGTTGCTTGTTACAGGTCTTGTATACCTGACACATCGATATGTTATAGGTAGTAGCATAAGCAACTTTACTGCTGCTAGACTAAGCTTTGATTTGTGCTGATATGCATATTTCTGTACTATGTATGGCTGTAGGTATGCTCTGCCCTAGTACGTCTGACATTTCTACAGAGCAGGTCCCATTTTGGCCATTCAGAATGGTGACGGCCCTATAGATCCTATATGTAGAGCTATCACATGTGTCAAGGCAACACATACCCACAGCCAGTAGTAAACTGACTACTTCAATGGTTTGCATACGTTAAGGTTATTCTTGTAGCATTATAATTGTTAATACTGTTCCCTATTACATGTAGCTGTTTCTGATACAACAAATTAATGTCTGACACCACTACACACAATATATGGCCTCCTTTCCCGAACTCACAGGACATGTGCCATAACATTCATTTTGCAGGACACACCTGCCCAGGCTGGTGTGTCCCTCAAAGGCGTATGGGTGGTAAACCTCATCTATTATGTTATCATCTACCTAAGGTTGTCAGCAAATTATGCACTTTCCGTCACTAGCGCACCTCACATATCAATGGGGGAGAATGAACACTGTATCAGGAACACTGCATAACACCCTGTGGGACACATTTAGATGATTGGTTCTATTAACCAGACACATTGACAGTCACAGAGCATATGTATTCATTCACGTTTGTTGAGGTACATGCTGTTTATGACTCATACATGTTGTCATCTGTCATTACCTGTATTCTGCCACCTGTCCACCTAAATATCACTAGTTCTGGAAGTGTTTAGTTGGACTTTGTTACATTCTGATTCATAACTATGGACGTCCATGCTAATCAGGTACACTGCACTGATTTGGTCCCTATGTATTCCTCCGATGGTTTACAGACTATCCGGTAGATGTGCTCTTCAGGTTTGGGAGGTATAGGCATCTGCGTTGCCCACATAGGAATATTAATGACTTCCACTGGGTGGGCCTACTACATCTCTGCCAACCAGCACCTGCACACTTAAGCCCATTATTGCATACCCATAGTTCACCTACCTGGCACCCCTCTACAGCACTCATGAGAACTACTTATTGTGAGCGCAGCTGGGGTATGAGCCCACCCCTACACATTGCCCAGTCTCCCCTTCTAAGGACACGTCGTAGGTTTTGTCAGCCCATGTGTTATTACACCTGCACAACCTACTGTTCCGTGTACAGCTACATCCTGCTTGCATCAATCACTACAGGTTGTCTGTATAGTGAATTTTTGGTGTCCCGCAAGGGACCCCGTTATCCATGTTTAAAGTGTAGACCTTGCAGATCTCTCCCACTGGTACTTTCCTGCTGGTGGTTTGGAATGCAGCGGTGTATTTACCTTTATTGCGTGTCTGTATGTCTGACCAGCCTAGCTGGGCAGTGTGGGAGGTAAAACATTTATTTATTGGACCTCCCAGTAACATATGCCCAGTCTGAATATATGTTACCCCTAATTGCTGTAAAGTAACCTAGTTATGTACATGTGTATATCTACAATGACATATATATTTGTTTTGTGTGTATGTGTATATATCAATACCTGTTGTATGTGTATATATTTATATATATATATATATATATATATATATATATATATATATATATATATATATATATCTTTGTGTGTGTATATATATATATATATATATCTATATATCTGTATAAATATATATATATATATATATATATATATATATATATATATATATATATGTGTGTGTATATCAATATATGTATATCTACATGTATATATATTTTTATCTATATATTCATCTGTGTGTCCGTTAACCAATACATTTCTCGGACATAGACACTTACACATGCGTACTGGGCTTCATCTCTGCTTCAACAGCATACTATTGCCTTAGTCATTATGACACCGACACTTCACTCCGGTGAACTTGTGATCAGTATACTGCACGTTATACAGCGGACAGATGTCGCACATTTTTCATGTCTGGGGTACCGCTGATAAGTGTGATGTGATACAGTGTCATTCGACCTATTACTCGTATGAGCAGCCTATTATTCCTGCTACTGTGTTTGTTTCTGTGCACATTCATATTATTAATGTTAATAGAATGAGTGCTTGTGTTACAGAGATTGTACGTCAACATATTGATGTCTGCATGTAGTTGTGCCTTTCTGCTTTTCCCGGTTTGGGGTTGTCACAGCAGAACTCCGTTCCGCTCATGGTTGGCAGATAGGTTTTACGTTTCGGGCTGCCAGCCCTGACGCACAACCTCTGACGACGGTACGCCCATTTACGCATGTCTCCACGCAGACGATGCTCTATCTGGAAATTGCACCTACGTACTAGCTGACCTCCACGGGCCACTCCATTGCAACCGGTGCAACATACCCTAGCACTCCTGTGTCCATAATCGCATATCCATAGTTTCTCCAGCACACCCGTGTTGAGTTTCCACGCATAACAGCCATTATCCACCTGATATCGCAGCCATGACACACCTTTACACATTGCCCTCTCCAGAGCATTGGGGCGCTACAAACATTTTGTACTGCCTCTTGTATTCACAGGGTCTCCCTCCATTCATATTTGCACATACGCGCCTTTCCTGGTGTTATGGATTACGAACGATTTGCGGGTTACAAGTGTAGGTGGTCACAACATGAACTACATTCCGTCTGTGTATAAAGTTAACGTAGCACATCAACGATGTTATGGCCACTGGTATAACCCTGCCTCTGGTGTGCATAGCGGTGCTCTACTCACTCTTGTGCAGCTTTATCTGACTTACGCTGCGAGCACTTTATAATACCTTACTTGCTCTAGATTCCCTTCACAACCCTTATGTTTGCTTTCGTCTTTCGGCGTTCATTCTTATATATATATATATATATATATATATATATATATATATATATATATATATATATATATATATATATATATATATATATATATATATATATATATAATTGCATATTTCTTTTATGTCTGTGGATATTTATCTATACACACATCTATCTATCTATATATATATATATATATATATATATATATATATATATATATATATATATATATATATATATATATATATATATATATATATATATATAAAAGTTACAGCTGTACAAGACAACATACATTTGCTATGCTACAAGCTGCTTACACCTGCACAGGCGCTCTTGTATCTACTTATTGTGAGTTACATATGTTTACTGCCACTTCTTTGTGATTATATGTGCCTTATTCCTTATGAAAGTACCACTTTGATTGATGGAATCTGGTTAACGGCCCCATGCGAGACACGTGGTCACCTTTACATGTATAAATCTTGGCTTTACAGTACAGAGGCATTCATTACACAATAAATTAATATGTGCTATAGTTGTACTTGAACCGGGAATGCCTTTACGTTAGGCAGATACTCTAACCAATACACTATTGTTGTTCTGCCTCATTTATATGTATACCCATGGTTTATAGCTACTCTGACATACCCCTCACCACTTCACTTACACAGCAGGCATCCATTCTCCTGCTGGGAAAACCGCAGTACTACACTTCTGACATTCCCTATTTCCTACTGCTTTGGAACCGTGCTGCATGTCTACTCACTCCAAGGATATTCAGAACTCCTACGCTTACAGTCCTTGCACATATGTGTGTTTGATTGTCAGGGTGTTCATGTGCTGGTCTGGGTTCAGGCTTGCCCAACTGCTGACTAGAACTGCCCTGTACCTGTTCAAATATCAGACGTAGCACATAGACAGAGTTAGGCCAGATTTTAACATTCTACCTGTGTTTACAGACGCAGGTGTTTGGGCACCTCTGACCACATTATTAGGTCGGCACTACATAATATAGGGCGGGGAGTGGTTCCACTACATAATACAGGATGGGGGGGTTTCCACGTGTTTCCCTTCACATTTGACTATTTCATTCATTTATATATACGATGAATATTATTCTGGACATCAGTTATAAATTCACTACATGTATGCAATAGTCCTGTCAACAAATGTGACAGTTGGTTGGTGTACATATGTGTACGGACCTCTGTGATACTCAGGGACTAGTTTATACAGTGACAGGGACAAGGCTATGACAAATCAGGGACAATCACAGACACTTCTACCATATTAGTACTATTAACTTGGAACGTGTTGACAGATTCGTATTACTACTTATTTTCTGCAGTTAAATGCATCTATTACTCTTAATTGTTGTAATTAGTCATTCTCATTCAACACCTTTCCTCCAAAGGTCACTGGCTTTGTGAGTGATTAAGAGGCTGGCCAGTTATTGTGCGAATGCTCTGACCATTGGTAGGGTTGACACATTGTCATATGTACAGGTTGGGATATATTCTGGGGACACCAGATTGTTTAGACCAACACATACTCATGGTCAGCGCAGGTTTAGAACATTTATTATTTTCCTAGCTGAGAGCCTATACCTTTAGCACTTTAGTTGTTGGTCTGTTTCTTGTACGAATTACGTATTTTCTATCCTGACATGACTGCTTTAGGCAACTGTTACATGCAGTATGGTACATAGTTATTTCCTACAATCACAGGACATTTGGCATTGTATCATTGTTGGTCAGGACACACCAACTCACACAGTGACTGTCCCTCACACAGTGGATCAGGGGGTATCCTGTTTACGTCAGTGCCTTCATCACCCTATTTCCAAGTGCCACTATGTGAATGTGTACAATATATTCTCTCGATTATTCATGTGGGGACACGTGTGTCATGGGCAGGTGTTTGATCCTGGGTAGTTGGTTTTGCATGACCGTCTAGGGCTGGACAGTCTCGTGCACCACTACTGCACATTCAAACTTGTGTCCAGATGTCTACAGGACTGGACATAGTGTCTTGATACCCATTCTGATGTTCACACAAATTACTTATCCCATGAGGGATATCCAAAAATTTAACAAGACCAATACCGACCATTCTTTTGGCTTTACGAAAATGTGTTGGGGGTTTTACATGCAAGGGATACATAGTTTGCAATCCTGAAACTGCCTAGGGTGACACTGCCTACTACATATGAGTAGTGGTCACTATGTGTAGATGTGGCTGCGCCAAGCTAGTAGGCCAAGTATGGCTGGATTTGGTGGACGTTCAGGTATGGGGGTGGGTTGTGTGCTGTGGAGGGGATGATGGGTATTCCATTATGCATCCAGGTGTGCTGCATTTGAATGGGCCGGTTCCATCAGGACCAATCTGTGGGTATGTGCCGGTGACATTCCTGCACATTTGTATCGCACATTTTAATATTCATATGTTTGTGGGATTGTGTTCTACAGTATGGCCTGTCAGGTTGTATTGCAGATGTGTATACATGTTCTTTGTGTTTCTTTCTGATTTATCTGCTACTCCCTCATGCACCTCCAGTTCACCTATTCTGCATACGATACAGTCTCGCCTTTGAGGATTATATCATTACCCACCCCCCCACACACACATATTCCTGACACTCCATCCATCACTGCTTTGGTTGATGGCCCATGACACGGTCAAGGTAACACATTGCATACACTACATATGTCAGGTACCTGTATGGTTGTGTGGACTACCCTGGCATGTTTCACCTTCCACATGCTATACATCACGCACATAGGTACCCGCCCATACTTAACTTTCATGACATGGTTGGTACACCTGGGTAATACCTGTTCAACTGTGACACATCCTGACAAGTATGGCTTGGACCGCATATGTGCGGATTTTGGCCGACTGTTCTGATCATTGGTAGGGTGCCACCTTTTCATATGTCCAGGATGGGATATATTCCAGACACATATCCAATTGTACTGGACAACATATACCCACAGTCAACGCTATGGATAATACTGTTTCTTTAAGCCTACATGTTGCCTTATTGTTGTAGCAGTTTATATGCTCCTTCTGTTTCATTTTCTTGCTTATTCTATTTCTTGTCACATATGGTATGTTAAATATGGACATACCTATTGTATGTGACTATTACATGCGTTGTGGGATATAATTCTGTCATACGGTCACTAGATATTTACATTTATTGTGGTTTTGTTATGGACACATCTGCCCAGCTGTGTACTCTCCCTCACAATGTGGGACAGCTGGTGACCCTGACCATTGGGCTGGATGTAGCTATTGGCGGCGCGCTAACATGATGCATTTCCCTTCCACTTGGTATAACTATCTACACTGCATTGGACTATGGGCACACGGTTTTCAATGTCATTTGTTCGAAGGATGGGGACCTGTTATTCCCTACCGTGCATTTGTGTTTGCTTCTTCATTTTGTGTTCGCAGGAACTGTCTTGCGTGCTTTGCATACATTTCAGTATCCACGGACACTGACAGATGTGATTACTATTGCATGCAAATTGTTATATGCAAGCATTTTAGGTTGCACGTCGACAGCTGACATTTCCACGCCTCTATGCGGCAATTCGACACGCCCTAAGCACTCAAGCTCGTTTCCTATGCACGTGGCTGTGGTGGCAGCGCGCCTTCATTAATATGCATTTGGCACTACTGCACCATCTTCACGCCACACGGTCGGTGCAAGCCTAACACCGGCCTTGCGCCAAGCTTCATGAATCCCGGGGATAGTTTTTGGCTATATATTGCGTACTTATGGGCCATTAAGCATTTGATAGCCATTTGTCTGAAACCTCTCCATGTGAGAAGGGATTTGTCTTTCCAATTCAGGGTGATATAAAATTTGATTAGGGTAAATAGAATGACTAAGATACATGTCTCGTAGTTTTAATAAACCCAGAGGGGGGATATGTAGGATGGCAAATTTCCAGGAGAGGGTAGATTTCTCATGACCCATTTTTTGCAGTTTAACCTTTAATGAGCAGCAAAGCTTGCAGGAGCATTTGCAGCTACAAAACTGTAAAATAAATCAGCCTTCTAGTTGTCACAGTATATATAGAATGAGGAAGTTGGGGGGTAAAATGTATTTAATAGAGCTGGGGAAAGATATGCATTGTTTAGTATCATGCGTATAGCTGAGTTTTTCAAATAGGATAGATTTTGAAGTTATTTGGATAGATCGGGTTATTTGGCTAGATAAGATTGTTGGATCCAGATCAGTTCAGTAGTTGGAGAACAGCATGTCATTTTGGAATCTAATTGAGATTATAAGTTTGTATGAATTTTAAATATTTTTTTTTCCTCATTAACAGTAGGCTCCATAGTATTTTACATGAGTTTATGCCAATCGTATCTAGTTTGGGATCCTCCAAATGTTTTGCAGACATATCTCTGATTTGTCTCAAAATAATGGTGTAACTTTTGGGGAGGTTCAACAACAGTCTCATCTCAGTGATACATTGGTTCTTAAGAGGATAGATGTCTAGTAAATGTTTATGTTTGAGGAGAGGGAAAGTATTTAGTTTAAGCACTTTATTGTTTAGTTTAATATTTGGATTTAGGTGCAGTTGTTGCAAAGTACTGAAGGCCCTAGATAAGTTTAATGTTTCAAAAAGTTTTTGCAGGTTAATTATTTTATCTTCTAAAGATATGTGCAATTTGAGGTTCTTCAAATTCTTCTTATTAAGGAAAGGAGGAGCTTTGGGATTAACATTCAGAATTTTTACCTAGTTATGAAATAGTTCTATCCAGGCTGGAGCCCATGTTTTCTTGTCCAGGTTATAATCATGGATTACCAATATTCTGTTAGAGTTAATTATGTCATAATATAGCTTGAAGTCAGTGAGGCCAGAACCTCCTTTATTCTTAGGGTATACCAGATTTTTGTAAGCAATTCTAACTGATTTAGGAGACCATATAAATTTGAAGAAAGAAAAATGTAGCATTTTAAAAAAAATAGTCTACACTAATATATTGGAGGCATTAAGTACATATAGTATTCTTGGCAGAATGTTCACCTTAATAATGCCACTTTTGCCAAAAATGAGAGTTGGAGTTTATCCCATCTAAAGAGGTCCTGTTGAAGAGTTGCCCATAATTTTGTGATATTACTTTGATAAAATAGTGTTGAATCTTGTTGGAAGGATATTCCCAAGAATTATAAAGAGTGACATACCTTGATTTCTCAAAAATACCACAGGAACAAGACTCAAACCAGTCAAACCAATTCCACAGCAGATAGAAACCAGCATCAATTTATTCAAGCAGAATTCCACACAATGGTTAAGCACTTTCTTCCCTGAATCGGGACTTCTTCAGAACATTTTACAAACTAAACACAGTCCTTATAAAGAATAACCCCACCCTTTACAGCAATTATTGATAACAGGGCATTACAATTGTAACAGCAAAAATGTGGTTTGTTTAGCCAAGTGCCAAATGTCTTCTGCATTTTATGTAGGGAAGACCTGTAGGCATTTGAAAGACAGGGTTAAGGAACATATTTTGGATATTAGGAATTGAAAAATGATGAACGTGATAAGCATACACCTACAAGACTACAATCAACACAATTTAAATTTTTTAATTCTTCAGCAGTTAGTTAAGGATGCTCAAGGGAGAGTGTTAGATGTGCACTTAGATATATGTGAACTTAGGTGGTAACTAAGATTAAATGCCACCCAGCCCCCATCATCAATGAAAATATTAATATTCTGTGTTTATTAAAACTGAAGAACATATTAGGTTGATAAGTGGCACTGGTGGGGTAAAAAGTGTGTTTTTGAATAATATCAACAATTTTTTTTTTGCTATTGCTGTTTTTTTTATATGGCAATTTTTTCTGGTAATGTATATATTAGCATGTCTTTTACATAGTATGTGTTTTTAGTAAGTTCATTTGCTTAAGTGGATTGTGCTAATTATTTAATTGCTGGAAAGGGTGGGGTTATTCTTTATAAGGACTGTGTTTAGTTTGTAAAATGTTCTGAAGAAGTCCTGATTCAGGGAAGAAAGCACTTAACCATTGGTTTGTCTGTTTTGAGTCTTGTTCCTATGGTATTTTTTGGGTTATCTGGTTTTTGCCATTTCCACCAACAATGGATGGACTCATTGACAATGGTGATATTATGCAGCTACTGCAACAAATTAACCAGCAGCTTGCTCTTCACACCACCCAAATCAAGTCTTTGGTCGAAAAGCAAGCAACAAGTATATTTGGTAGTTTGGGGCTGCCTTTAATTCAAGCCACTCAAAGTTCACAGTCCCTGGAGTGTATACAAGAACCTAGTATTGAATCTGATCCCAGGGGCAGTGACCATTTGTCCATCAGAGGGGGATTCTATATCCTGGAGGTTGAATGCTTTTAATTTCCAGGAGAATTTGGCTCCTGTGAGTACTAGACAAGAAAAATGTATGACCCTTGCAGACAGACTGGCTGATTTTGAAAGAGACTTAATTAGCTACAAGAAATTGCAACTTGAAAGTTCCTATTTGGAAGGGAATCTGGAATTGCAGCAAGCGCCACTGGGTCTGCATATCTGGAGATATCCAAATGGAGTGGAAAATAACCCTGACATGCTACATGAAATACATAAGTTCTTTGATTGGTCAGGGATGGACTGATGAGAATTATGTTAAAATACAATAGCCTCACTTTGGAGGGTTTATCTAAAACCCTCAAGGACAATGAGAGACTTATTAAAAATGATTTGTTGTTCGACCGTTTTCAAACTAACCTTGCCAGTATATATAGTAAGGTGGATAACCTGTGCAATGATATTTTCATGAGAAAGTGTAAAGAAATACAATGGAATATTAATGAATATCATAAAGGGTTAGTATACCCATTTTCATCTGGTCGCCATTTTAATGGCAATTGGAGGGCCAATCAGACCACAGGAAATTGAGAGGATGTGGCGTCAGCCCCTAACACTTATCATGAGCAGGAAATGGAGTGGCAGGGGCAAGATGGAGGGGATTTGAAGCATTCAGAGCAGATTAGAGAGAGAGTGCAACAGCAACCTTATTTTTTGGGAGACGGACAGAAGGATTACAACAGGCAAGGGGCAAGGCCGAAAGCTCAGAGAATGCGGAATTTTCACCGGAAAAAAATAATTGACATTGCATTAAATGAACTGTTTGATGTATGTACTCTATGCACTGATGTGCTATTGAACTTTGAAGTAAACATTGCTGAGCAGAGACAGTCATTTAAAAGTAATGATGTTAGACAGACTTTTTGTAATGAAACAAATTGTGAATTGCAATGTGGAATTTTTTCTGAATGTAATATAAATGATGAGAATGATTTTGATATTTTAATGGCATTATTAGATGAAAAGATGCTTGTACCTGAAATTATTAATAACAGTTCTGGTGATTTTAGAATATACAATTACTCTAGCAGGACATTAACCTTGGAACATGCCAATTTGCTATCTAAAGGAATGACTTTTGTTCCTAGTAGAAGGGGAAATTTGCTACAAAAATTGATTTAAAGTTATATGTACAGAAGCTTAACTGCAAAGTATGGTCTAATAATGAAATTGTATGTAATCAGGTGGTTTTGAAAAAAAACTAGCCTTTTTAATCCCCCTAGTAATAATTATATTGGTGTTTTTGAGAAAGTTTGTGAAACAGAAATTAAGAGGACTTTAAGTCAGAAAAAAGCAGAGCCCCAGTTTAATTTAAGTAAGGATGAATATAACCTACTTTTAGAAATTGTCACAAATACAAATATTCGGGTCATGAAGCCCAACAAAGGTAGTGGGTTGGCAATTATGGATTATAATGATTATTCTAATGCTATGAACATGTTACTGATGGATGGAACATATGAAGAGAGTTCTCTCAATTAAGTAAATATAAAGAATAGGACCACTGATGCAATTTTGGAGGATATGGTCCTTGAAGGGCAGTTGAATGAGGATGAATATAGATTCCTTAGGACTTATTACCCCATGGTCGCTAACATTTTTGGCATCCCCAAAATACATAAAGGCCTGAGCAATCCTAGTTTCAGACCAATAGTTGATGGTAAGCAGGCAAAGACCTGCTTTTTGAGTAAGTTTTTGGATTTCCAACTACGAAGGGGGTTAAGTTGTTACCAATATATTTGTAGGGACTCATGGCATTTCTTGGAGAAAATTAATTCTGCGGTAGTAGGTAGTGAAACATACTTAGTAACCATAGATGTTTGTAATTTGTTCTCTGTTATACCTCATGAAACTGGCCTTAATTGGTTGGAGGCCCAATTGTTGAAGATGGATATGTATGACCAGGATGAGATTAATAAACTAGTGGTGCTTATGGAATTGGTCCTAAAAATAATTATGTGTATTTTGAGGGCCAATATTTTAACAGGCCACTGGTGTGGCTTTGGGGGCAGCTTGTGCCCCCATTTATTCTAATTATTTGATGTCATACTGGTAACAGGAATATGTCTTCAACAGAAGTAATTATTTTACGTGCATTTCTTGTTATACTTGATTTTTGGGTGACATATTCCTTGTATGGGAGGGTACTTTAGAAGCCCTAACCAATTTTCTGGAATACATCAATGGGATGGTTGACTTTTTAAAGTTCACCCATACCCATAGTAAGGAAAGCATCACTTATTTGGATATCTGCCTAAGGGTTGATGAATGAGATGGTAAAATAACTTTTGAGATCTAGTGTAAGCCCACTTTTTCAAACTCGTACTTAGACTATGCAAGTTGGCACCCTTTTTGCCAAAAGAAGTCCATTGTACAAGGACAGATGGTAAGGGCTGCCTGCATGATAAGTGATGATATTAAATTTAAGGCTGAGGTGGATTATATTACTCAAATGTTCCTGAAAAGGGGATATCCCCTGCAAATGGTGTATAAAATTGCCAAGGAAGTAATGGGAAAAAGGGCTGATGGAATTTATAAACCCATTTTGAGAAGTTTGGATGATAATGTATTAAGGATTGAAGGTCCTCAGGCTGATGTAATTAATCAGCCTAGCAGAACCTCAGTTTCATCACAATCTTTAATCTTGATGGTGATGCAGTAGCTGAGATCATTAGATGAAATTGGGCGATTTTGTCATATGATCACAACATTATTAATAAAGATGGACTGGTCCCTGTGATAGTATATAGGAGAGATAGGTCATTTAAAAATCTATTGAAATCCAATGGAATAAAAGAAGGGGCAGGTTGTTTTAGAACTAGGGGGAATTTTAAAAGTGGTCTGGGGATCTGCTGTACCAATTTGCTGGAAACCAATAACTGTTTTAGGTTGAATGGTAATGATATACACATAACAGGGCATTACAATTGTAACAGCAAAAATGTGGTTTATTTAGCCAAGTGCCAAATGTGTTCCACATTTTATGTAGGGAAGAACTGTAGACGTTTGAAAGACAGGGTTAAGGAACATCTTTTGGATATTAGGAATCGAAAAATGACGAATGCGTTAAGCAGACAACTAGAAGAGTATAATCAACATAATTTTAAATTTTTAATTCTTCAGCAGTTAGTTAAGGATGAACAAGTGAGAGTGTTAGATGGTGTGCACTTAGATATATGTGAACTTAGGTGGCAACTAAGATTAAATGCCACCCAGCCCCTCAGCATCAATGAAAATATTAATATTCTGTGTTTATTAAAACTGAAGCATATATTAGATTGATAAGTGGCACTGGTAAGGTAAAAAGGTGTGTTTTTGAATAATATCAACAAAATGTTCTTTTGCCATTGCTGTTTTTTATATGGCATTTTTTCTGGTAATGTATATATTAGTATGTCTTTTACATATTTTTTTAGTAACTTCATTTGCTTAAATGGATTGTGCTAATTATTTAATTACTGGAAAGGGTGGGGTTATTCTTTATAAGGACTGTGTTTAGTTTGTAAAATGTTCTGAAGAAGTCCTGATTCAGGCAAGAAAGCATTTAACCATTGTGTGGAATTCTGCTTAAATAAACTAACACTGATTTCTATCTGCTGTGGAATTGGTTTATCTGTTTGAGTCTTATACCTTGCTTTCTATAGGTAAGAAGTAATTAGATAACTGGCAAGATGGGTTAATTAGAAAAACTGAGGATTTCTCTAGGTTTAATTTATAATTTGAAAGTTTCAAAAAGTATCTATGGAATTCAGAATGCTTAGTATATCAAAGTTGGGAAATGTGAAATATAAGTTTAGATCATCTACAAAGGCAGAAAAGGTGTTCTTAGTATTGTAGAGATGATGAAAAGTTTTCTGAATAACAAGTAAGAATCGGGGTTCAGTGTATAGATTAAAAAGGTATGGGGACATTGGACATCCTTGTCTAGTTCCATTCTTAATATCAATCATGAAGAAATTGTCTTGTTAATCTGTAAATAAATGGGAGCTTTAGAGTAGTGCTCTTATGGAATGGATAAAGTCTAGAGGTATACCAAACTGAGGTAGGACTGAAAATAAGAAGCCCATGTCAAGTCTAGCAAAGGCTTTGGATGCTTCAATTGCAAGGGTAAATATTGGGGTATGACTCTGATTAGATAAAGTCATCATGGCTTCCTGAGTAAGTGTATTATCATATGTTTGTCTATGCTGTATGAATTCAGATTGGTTGGTAGAGGATAATAGGTTTAAGCCTATTATTCAAAACTGAAGTAAAAAATTTTATATCCAGATTAACTAAAGAAATAGGTCTATATTTCCAAGGGTTTTAGGGGTTTGTGCTTTCTTTAAGAATGAAAATTGTTTTAAGCATTCATGTGTATGTCAGTAATAGTATTATCTTTAATGTAGTTGAATAGAAACAGAAGGATTTTTGAAATTTTCTGGGTAAAAGTTGTATAGAATTCTGCACTGAGTCTGTTTGGTCCTGGAGCTTTGTTAGGTTTAAGATTATTTATTACCATAATTATTTTTTTTGGGGTAAACAGAGATGAGAGGGAGTCTTGCTGGGACTGGTTAATTTTTGGGAAATTCAATTGACTCAGGAGTTAATCAAAATTGTGTTCCCATAGAGAGGGGGGGTTTGTATACTATAGGATTGTGATTATAGGTTTTTGAATAGATGAACTATATCTTGACTTGAGTAGTAGGATTTACAGTACCTTGATATGATATCTCAGATAAAATAGGAGATTTATCAGTCTCACCAAGAATTTGGATGGCATTTGTGACTACTCTGAGTAATTTGCAAGAGTTTTTATTTCCTGAAAAGATAAATGGTTTAAGGACAATAGATATAGTTCTTTCTGAATGTAGGTAGGTTGTTTTTTGGAATCATTTTTATATCTTACTTGTAGTTCTGTCTCCAAGATAGTACTTTTTTTTTCTTTTTCTTTTTTTTATAGGGAATTATTTAGTAATGTACTGTCTTTTATAACAGGAAGCTTTATTTATGAAGGTCCCTCTAATAAAAGATTATTTTAATAATAAGTTGGGATTTAATGTCCAATTATAGCCCCTGTATCTAGAATTGGTGTCACTACACTAATTGAGAGTATTTTTTGAATGATCAGAAGACAATCTAGGGTGTGTATGGAAGTTGTTGTTGAGATTCATGAAAATCCCAGATATTAAGAAAAAAATTCAGCCTGGACCAAGTTTTGTGACATTGAGTGAAAAAGTGAATTTGTCTTTTGGTGAGTTTCTTAATTTGAAAAGTTTGTGGCTCAAATAGATTGAAATTATTTTTTAATGCAGTGGTGGCTGCGATGGCATAACTATTAAATGAGCTTTTTATGTTTGTTCTGTCTGATGCAGGATCCTGAATAGTATTCCAGTCGCCCCCAATAATGTTATAATAGCAAGATACGTTTATCAAAGTAAGGCCAACTAACTGTTATATAATACCATCTTCCATCTGGTTCAACATCATAGTGTAAAATGTTATCTTGAAAAGCTTTTTTAATAATGATGGCAACACCTACACTATTGGACTTATTACCAGCAACAATAATTGTTTTAATCCACATTTTCCCCATATCATGTTTCCATTGTTCAGGTAACATATGTGTTTCTTGTATGAGTATTAGATTAAATATTTTTTTCTTTTTGTCTAGTTGGATCCCCTTGACGTTCCATGAATCAATAATCCACATAATAAAGCTTTATATGTAGATAATAATCAGGAAAATGGGCTTAACTGTAACTGTCTTAAATAACACAGAGAAAGGGCATTTATCTGAAACTGATGGCAGATAGTTCTGCATTTACCCTCTGTCTAATCACGAATCTACTTAGCTCAGAAGAGAATAGCATAGTAGCAAGCAGAGACATGCTAGGAAAGATAGGAAGTAAATCTTAAGAGCAATGTATCTCTAGTAAATATTTCTTGTGTATCATACAATTCCAACAAAAAAAATCACTCAAATAGATTATGAATACCATAACTCTCCTAACACACATGTCTGATCACTTAGCTCCCACTAGGTGTTTGAAGAGATGGCTATAGGGTACAAAGCTAATAGCAAGAGAAATGATAGAGGAGTTAAGGCTGGTGAGTTATGGGAGTAAAAATACACAAAAGGTGTAAGCTAATGGAAAAGGTATTTAGATGCCTAAAAGTTCCAAGAGACACATATAAACCATATGTACAGCTATGGAGCTAAAACTGGTCTCTAATTCTATTATTGGTCCTAATGAATGCAAACATATTTAAAACAATAACAGAACAACCCTTAACCAGTTTAACATAATTAGATATTTGAGATACTTGATGTACCATTTTACTGTAGTCAAGTAAAATGTATTACAAACCATTTTATAATAGGTGTAATACTACAATCAGACATAACATCAAGTACAACCTTAAAACTCATTGAGTTAATAAATGTAGGTCCTGCATATTTATTAACTATGAAGTATCTGAACATGAAATCAAACAGCAAAAAGTGTAGTCTTGCTAGAGTATAAGCTTGCAAAGCCCTTAAATTAAGTCTGCTTAGGCACATAAAGTAGGCTCTCAGATTTCTTGTGACAAGAATTGAAAAGTTGACAGCTCTATGTCAGTGGCTCTATCAAATAGTTGGGAGAGAGAGCCCTCTTACTTTCATTTTCTTATAATACTAAATATTAATAGATATAATCAAGTATATCTAAATGGGTGTCAGTTTGTACACCCAGTCAATTCTTCCCGTAGATCCGTTCTTCTGGTATAATTCTTACTCATATTTCAGATTATTCACTGGGGCTATAATGTCGTACAATCTAAAATAATAATTGGCTTGTCTATATCTATCTATATGATATCTATATCAAGAGGCAATGAAAAGTGCGCATCCCTCCTGAAATATACAATTGGTCAAAATTAGTTTGGTCTCCTATGGAAACGGCTGTAAAATTACTGAGCATCTCATAAAACAAAGAGAAAACAGCCAACTCAAATATTTCAGCCAAAATACTTGTCAATTAGTGATTGGTTAAATATTCCATTCATTGTGTTATGTAAAGGAAAAGGGATTATGAGCCAATACACACACACACATATATATATATATATATATATATATATATATATATATATATATATATATAGATATATATAGATATATATAGATATATATAAAATATGGTTTACTATGACTTACCCGAATGATACTCAGTGAAATGGCCGATGTTTGAAATCACTGTTTCCAAGAGGCAGGAAATCGAACCAACAATGGTCAAGCAAGTTTAGTTGAATTGGATGGTACACTCGACCTTTTAGCAAGCAACGTACCGACACTGTGGAGGGAGGTTGTGCTTCAGTGAAGAACAGGGAATTAGCCCATTTCCTCACTGTAGTGTGATCTCAGAGTTGGTATATTTAATGTGCAGGGGGTGTGGGGGTGCAGCCCCCCCCTGCAAAATAGTAGAATTAACATACCGTTAATTGTAAAGTTCAATGGTACATTACTGTGCCTAGCAGGAGGTAAGTGATGTTACCTCCTGCTATGTCAAACACATCGAACCATGGAGGTTGATGTATTCAGTTTCATTGTGGTTTACTATTCAGAATTTTGGAGTCAACATTTCAGGTTGACATTGTAAACAATCGACCAAAGTTGATTCAAAATTCCCATAGTAAATGATAAAATATACATCTGAATTGTAGATAGTATAGCATGGCACAGTTCAAAGCACAAACCAAATTTTAACACTACGGATTGTTATGTGGCAGTTACAGATGTAGAACGTTGTCAAGTCATAAAAGATTTCAGAGTATTTAGCATACAAGATTATTAAGTTATTATACTAGCTGTTTCTCCATACAGCAAGTGATATCACATCAGTCAGGAAACATGTCAAAAGTTAATAAAACTTTGAAACTGAGCTGGTGCAAAATATCACCAAAGGCCTAATGATGAAACTGCAGGAAATACGTTACTGAAAAGTCCTTTTGTGAAGACGGTTCAATTTAGGCATCTTTACAGAACTTTTTTTTTCCAAGACGTTTTAATTTCTAGCCACACTGATCATCATAAATAAGATTGCATGCAGAAACTATTTTCATTTCAGTCCCACACTTCAAGTAATATCCGATCGCCAAATTAAAAAATGCAAAGAAAATAGCAAAAACTTGACCCGAACTGTTCCTACATATTAACAAGGTCTGTACAGCAAACAGTAATAGTGACATTATGTTAAATGATTTATTTATTGGCAGATCAGACTGCAATACAGAGCTTCCATCCTGGAAACCTTCCTTCCCGTCACACTATTAGTTATGTATAAAATTGCAGGAGAAAGTATTTACTTTTCAGGAGACAAAACTCCACATTTATGTTCTTTCGGAGGGTAAACTGGATCTTGCCAATTATCATCATCACTGTACTATTTAGAGTGTTGAAATATCTTTGAGCATTAGATGAGTGATCATGTCACTTTAAGAAAATGTGAAAGCCTGGGAAAGGGGAGTTGCATTTCTAGGGGGCCAATTTAGTTGCTTATCTCTGAAAAGCTTTTGTGGGGATAGGAAGGCCACCAAGGAATTCCGACTAGTAGCTTGCATCCCACAATTTCAGACCCATCAAAAATACACAGAGTCACAAATACAGTTCAAAAAAGAATAGCACATTACCATCTTGGATAAGAAACTGAAGCTGCAACTAAATCATGTATATGGCAGCAGACCAGGGAAACGATCAGTGCTTAGCAGCATCTATATCAGGTATTACATTAAATGTATTAAGGAAAGCATTTTTTGCTTCATGAACCTTGGACACAGTAAATTTAGTGCCTTTATATTGGAAAAGTAGCATGTTGGGGTATTTCATCTGTAACATAATTTTCTGTTGTATCAGGTATACAACAGAAAATTGAACGGGGAGAGTTTTTGTTTTTCTTGTTTTATTTGCAATGGAAGGTCTTGTGCAAAGAAGATTTTATTACCATTCCATATGAGAAGTTTCTTTTTCTTTGCAGTAGAAAGGATTTTATAGACGTGTCGATAGTTTAGAAGCTTAACTTATACTTGTCTCGGTTTATCCATGTTTAAGGTAGAACAGATCACGCGGTGAGCTCTTTCAAATGATTACGCATTTTGCCTCAGGTGGGTTTTCCAGCAAGGAGCCCAGATTTGCTGAATTGATTCCAGTGGTTTTGGTTGTTCGATTTACTCAGGGATACCTCTTACAATGATACTATTTTGCTGGATCTTGTTTCAAGATTGATGATCTTTTGTTGGATATTCTGCAGGCATTTAAGATTGGTTTCTATTTCTTTCTGAAGTTTATCAAGACTAATCTTGTTTTCTAGGACTCTGGCTTCTGTTTCTTTTTTTTCCATTCTATTCGCAGTTTGATTAATAGAGTCTCCAAAGGTTTGAAGTTGTTCAGATAATTTCTGGATAGCAATCTTTATTGGCTGAAGAGCTAGTTTTAATTCATCAAAGTTTGTGAGTTGTTCTGGTTTAGATTTACTTGGCACTTTATTTGAATCTTGTTGTTTCCCAGTTCTAGGTATTTTAGATATAGTATCTTTTTCAAGTGAAGATACTGCAGAATATTTAATTTTAGTAGTGTGAGTATCCACGTTGTCTGTTTCATTTGACATCTTTGGCCTTTCTTTTCCTTTGGTTTTGAGAGATTAGTAGTTAAGGCCTCGTGGTGATATCCAAGCAGATATATTTAGTCTAATCCAAGGCAATCTTTCTCTCTTTAAATGTCAAAATCCACTTCTTGTAATTTTATTCCAACCAAAAAGCAGATTCTATTAGCAGATCGGTTACATTTTATGAGTTTAGATGGGCTCTGCACTGAAACTGGTTAGTATAATTTAGAATCCCAGTCAGAACCAAGTAACAGCAGTACTCATAGATAGGCAGCCATCTTAAATCTCACTCAAATTTTCTATTTTTAAAAAGGTAACTAAATCTCAACTGAGTCATTTTTTAGCAAAATGACAAGGAAAATGGCGAGGGTAAACACAACATGTATACAGACAGCTTATTGTAGCCAATCTGACAGCATGTTTTAGGTAGGAAACTGGAGTACTGAACAAATCTAAGCAGACACTGAAAGAATGTGTCAAAATTCATGTAGACCATAACATCAAGTCAATACTGAACTCTGGATGCTGAAGCTATGAATTAGGAATTTTATCAATGAACCACCATACAGCTTCTAAACCTCAAGCATATTTCTTTTTTTTTCTTTCACTCCTTTTTCCTTTTTCTTTCAGCCCATAAAAAAGTTCTTAATGTTTATTTGTATGTTTACCAAATTCTAACATGTAAAGATGTGACAATCATCTACCAACCTTTTATTTAATTCCCCTTTGTACTTTCCCTAACTTCTCCACCTTGCAGCTTCAAAATGAAATGTTCCCAAACATCTAACTTTCTGAAACATGACACTTATCTGGACTGTACAACTTCACCTAAAATACTTAAATGTTTCTATCATGAGTTTTCCCTGGACTTGTTTCATCAACACTCTTCCAGGCTGTCTTTATGTATCTTTTGATTTCAACCTTGAACCATTTTTGTTTGCATACATCGAACAGTCTTTGCTCCAGCAAGTTCTCCAAACGTTCTCCAAAACAGTACACAATGTTACATATAAGGCATTTTCAGCAGAAAAACAGGCAACTTATTGTTCTCTAATTCTGATGCCTCGTTGTTTGCACCCCAGTTTTCAGCTAGTCCTCACTGCTGCATTCTCATATTAGCTAAGTAGCTTTACATCCATTATGTATGACTGCCTCTGTGCCTTTCTGCACAGCTAGTCCTTACTGCTGCATTCTCATATTACTTAAGTAACTTTACATCCATGTTCCATAACTGCCTCAGTGCCCTTTCCCCACAGCTTAGTCCTCAATGCTGCATTCTCATATTACTTAAGTATCTTTACATCCATGTTCTAGGAATGCCTCAGTGCCCTTTCTCCACTGCTAGTCCTCACTGCTGCATTCTCATATTACTTAAGTAACATTACATCCATGTTCCATAACTGCCTCAGTGCCCTATCTCCACAGCTAGTCCTCACTGCTGCATTCTCATATTACTTAAGTAACTTTACATCCATGTTCCATAACTGCCTCAGTGCCATTTCCCCACAGCTAGTCCTCACTGCTGCATTTTTATATTACTTAAGTAAGTTTACATCCATGTTCCATAACTGCCTCAGTGCCCTTTCTCCACAGCTAATCCTCACTGTTGCATTCTTGTATTACTTAAGTAACTTTACATCCATTTTCTGTGACTGCCTCAGTGCCCTTTCTCCACAGCTAGTCCTCACTGCTGCATTCTCATATTACTTAAGTAACGTTACATTCATTTTCTGTGACTGCCTCGGTGCCCTTTCTCCACAGCTAGACCTCACTGCTGCATTCTCATATTACTTAAGTAACTTTACATCCATGTTCTATGACTGCCTCGGTGCCCTTTCTCCACTGCTAGTCCTCTCTGCTGCATTCTCATATTACTTAAATAACTTTACATCCATGTTCCATAACTGCCTAAGTGCCCTTTCTCCACAGCTAGTCCTCGCTGCTGCATTCTCATATTACTTAAGTAACTTTACATCCATGTTCCATAACTGCCTCAGTGCCCTTTCCTCACAGCTAGTCCTCACTGCTGCATTCTCATATTACTTAAGTAACTTTACATCCATGTTCTATGACTGTCTCGGTGCCCTTTCTCCACTGCTAGTCCTCACTGCTGCATTCTCATATTACTTAAGTAACTTTACATCCATGTTCCAGAACTGCCTCATTGCCCTTTTTCCACAGCTAGTCCTCACTGCTGCATTCTCATATTACTTAAGTAACTTTACATCCATGTTCCATAACTGCCTCAGTGCCCTTTCCCCACAGCTAGTCCTCACTGCTGCATTCTCATATTACTTAAGTAACTTTACATCCATGTTCCATAACTGCCTCAGTGCCCTTTCTCCACAGCTAGTTCTCACTGCTGCATTCTCATATTACTTAAGTAACGTTACATCCATGCTCCATAACTGCCTCGGTGCCCTTTCCCCACAGCTGGTCCTCACTGCTGCATTCTTATATTACTTAAGTAAATTTACATCCATGTTCTATGACTGCCTCGGTGCCCTTTCTCCACAGCTAGTCCTCACTGATGCATTCTCATATTACTTAAGTAACTTTACATCCATGTTCGATGACTGCCTCGGTGCCCTTTCTCCACAGCTAGTCCTCACTGCTGCATTCTCGTATTACTTAAGTAACTTTACATCCATTTTCTGTGACTGCCTCGGTGCCCTTTGTCCTCAGCTTGTCCTCACTGCTGCATTCTCATATTACTTAAGTAACTTTACATCCATGTTCTATGACTGCCTCGGTGCCCTTTCTCTGCAGCTAGTCCTCACTGCTGCATTCTTTTATTATTTAAGTAACTTTACATCCATGTTCTATGACTGCCTCAGTGCCCTTTCTCTACTGCTATCCTCTCTGCTGCATTCTCATATTACTT
Source organism: Protopterus annectens (assembly GCF_019279795.1). NCBI lineage: Eukaryota > Metazoa > Chordata > Ceratodontiformes > Protopteridae > Protopterus > Protopterus annectens. The sequence goes on from NC_056737.1 coordinate 1,290,446,662, forward strand.
AAATAACTTTACATCCATGTTCCATAACTGCCTCAGTGCCCTTTCCCCACAGCTAGTCCTCACTGCTGCATTCTCATATTACTTAAGTAACTTTACATCCTGTTCTGTGACTCCCTCGGTGCCCTTTCTCCACTGCTAGTCCTCACTGCTGCATTCTCATATTACGTAATTTTACATCCATGTTCCATAACTGCCTCAGTGCCCTTTCTCCACAGCTAGTTCTCGCTGCTGCATTCTCATATTACTTAAGTAACGTTACATCCATGTTCCATAACTGCCTCGGTGCCCTTTCCCCACAGCTGGTCCTCACTGCTGCATTCTTATATTACTTAAGTAAATTTACATCCATGTTCTATGACTGCCTCGGTGCCCTTTCTCCACAGCTAGTCCTCACTGCTGCATTCTCATATTACTTAAGTAACTTTACATCCATGTTCGATGACTGCCTCGGTGCCCTTTCTCCACAGCTAGTCCTCACTGCTGCATTCTCATGTTACTTAAGTAACTTTACATCCATTTTCTATGACTGCCTCGGTGCCCTTTCCCCATTTGTTATTACTATTTCTCCTCTAGCTGAGTTTCACTTTCCTGGGTGTTTGCTCTCTCTCTCTCTCTCTCTTATATATATATATATATATATATATATATATATATATATATATATATACAAACACACATATATATATATATATATATATATATATATATATAAATAAATATATATATATATATATATATATATATATATATATATATATATATATATATATATATATATATATATATATATAAAAGAAATGTATCTATCTATATAATTTTTTCCCTTTGCCTGTCAGTATAAAATCACCTCATGAGGTTGACCATATCCCAAGCTACCACATAAAACTGTGTTTGTAGTGGCCTTCTAATGACGTCCTGCGTCTCAAATGTTTCAATGTGTTACATAACAAATCTAGTAGCCATACTACTGAGTTCCTATTTTCTGGTAGGTAAGGCAGAGTGTTGTATCTAGTTACAGTTTAATAATTCCCCAGCCTGCTATCTCTGCTTCTTATGAAACATGATTGCATTGTTCAGCATTTCTGCACACTAGGACAACAATGTTCAGCTGAAGCCATCTTTGTTGACTCCTCCCAAGTCTAGCAGATGATATTTGCATATAGTCTGCTGCTTAGATATCATCAAATGGCAATATACAGTTGAATAGACATTTTAGCCCAAATAATGTGGTGCATTAATATCGATTGCTAATGTATTGCTTGATTTTTGTTTGGCAATTCCAGTACTATAGAGCAGTGATACATAGTTTACACAGTAAAGCTTGGCCATTCCTGCTCCCCCACACTCCTACCTTATCTGGGACATGTGTCTATATTTTGTGGAGGAATAAGTAAGGACGTCACAGCAGAAGGCCTTCATTATGTTTCCCCGTTCTTTTTGAACTTAACTCATGCTCTGGGTGACTCATTTCTGTATGGATGGGAAAAAAAAAACAAGTTAATTATCACTGGCTGTTCTAAAGAAGAAAAATACAAAAAGACTCTTTAGCTGACTTTTCCCTAAAAACAGGGCACATTTGCACCATCTTTTTAAATATTACCGTGTTTTTCAAATGGAAGCTTTTCATACCAAAACTTTTTCAGGAAATACTTATAAGCAACAGTGTTTTTATATCAGTCATGCACCGAAGACAGCACCACCATTTATTGTAAATATTATTATACTAGTAGCAGACATGATGCGTGTGCTGCTATGGTAACATAGAAAGCAAGGAATTATATATTAAAGATAAAAGAAAATACTAAAATTGATATTCTTATGTGGAACACTCAATATGGATCTCATGATGTATAACCTCTTAATTAATGCATGTTACATCAATGTATGGCCTCCAAAAATAGCAGATGGTAAATGTAACAGCCTAATTAAAAAGTCTGTAGAACAGCACTTCTGCAAAGATGTTGTGCTTTAGTAAGAAATGATCCACAGTGGAGAAAAAAAGATATACATCACTGCCCACTGAAGCAGAATTTTACGAAAAGAATGTGTTATAAACTGTCAGGTTTTGCAAATCTTTTGCTTAGTCATGCAAGCACCTCCAGAAATATCTGTACACAGCTTAGTCCCCTTTTCTTTCTACTTTTTTTTTTGCCTACCAGGGTGTCCTTGTTCATAAACATCAGTTTAATAACGGGTAAACTAAGCTTTTTTCCACAATAACTTTTACCACTATTTGCTGATCTGATGGTATAGAGGGACGCAGCCCTGTCTGTGACCCCAAGACACAAGTTTGATTAGCAGCTCAGATGAGTGGTCGAGCTGGCTTGGGGAAAGAGAAGTGATGAGGCATGGCCCGCATTGTTTGCTTTCTTTTCTTTTCTTCTACATAATGCTGAAAACAGTTCCCACTCATTTTTTTTTTTTTTGCTAGATCCCAAGCACACATTTTCAGATGTCTGACCTGGTCAGTGTATTTAGCCCACACAAACATGCACGCCAAGTCAGACATGCTGGTCTAAAACCTGCACAAGCAGAAAATAAATATTATACAGCCATACCGCACAATTATATTTCTATATCATCCTCTTCCTCTGTTCCCTGCTCAAAGCTCTGACCATTTCTGTAGTCTGCAGGTCATTGCCTACTTCCGCCTGATAAAATTTCTTTGGCTTCTAATCATCTTTCACCAGGTTCTGAACTCCTTCGGTATTGAGTTTTCAGGTAACTTCTAAGGCTCCTACCATGATCCTTAATAATATTGATGTAAATCCAGTATAAGACAGGCAGCCATAAAACCCATATTCATGTAATGGACAAGTATTCTCATAGCTGTAATACAAACTCTCATTACTGCTTCTGTTGTTGTTAACAAAATATATTTCAGTGTATAAAAATACTATTAATCATTACCAAACTGAATTTCCATTAGTTACATCATTTATTGCTTTAACTTTACCTGTCATAATCCGCTTTCATCGCTTTGCCCTAGTCACGGTCATGGTCTGCAACTTTAACATCAAATGTTTATGCTTCTGTTTCCTTTTTATATAAAAGCCCAGCCATTTCATTCCTAGGTTTGTATGTAAGTACTATGCAATCAGTTCACAGAGCTTCTTCTTCTTCTTCTTCTTTTGTTTTTTTCCCAGTTAGGGGTCACCACTGTGGATCACATGTCTGTTCATGAGTGGCAGTAGAGTTTTACAGTGTTGAGTTGCCAGCCTGGTGCCCAACCTTCCACGGAAAACACACACTCATGCACTCATGCCTAGGGCCAATTTAGAGTGTCCGATCCACCTACAGCATGTCTTTGGGATGTGGGAGGAAACCGGAGCACCTGGAGGAACCCACGCGACCACAGGGAGGACATGCAGACTCCGCACAGAAGGCAACCCAACCGAAGATCGGTCCAGAGAACCTCTTGCTGTGAGGTGACAATGCTAACTGCTGCACCACTGTCGCTGCCTGCAATCAGCTCACAGAGCAATAACCCATATGCAAATGTTTCTTCCATCCTCAACATGGGCAAGACAGGACAGACCACGGTAGACTGTGAGGCTATCCATCTAATTATCAAGAGGTTTACCTTGAGGATACAATAATGCTACTCTGTCTGAGATATCATGGAAGTCCAATACTACGACCACTGAACGCACCACCACAACCACTATACGATAAAACCACAATCCAAAATGCTTTATTGCACTCTGATGTCTCAGCAAACTGCCTTCAAGGAGTAAAAACACTAATACATACACCTGCCTATATATAGTTTATGCCCTCAAATGTCCATGCAATAAATTTTATGTAGGAGAGAGTAAGAGGCCCTTCAAAGTAAGGTTAAGGGAACATATTAATGACATTGCTAAAAATAAGAAAGAAAGTTGTGTGGCAGAGCACTTTAACAAAATGCGTGGAGGGGCTCCATTAGGGCTACAAGTCACAATACTAGAGAAAATAGAATATACTCAGTATGGTAGTTTGAATATAACAAATGCATTATTGTTTAAAGAGTCTCTTTACATTTTGAAATTTAACACTTTATTTCCACAGGGATTAAGTTTAGAATGTAACTGGCATTTTTTTTCATTCATTAATTGCTGTCATTATTTCTTAATTGAATGTAATTAGTTCTAATTGGTTTGTATATATAGGCAGGTGTATGTATTAGTGTTTTTACTCCATGAAGGCAGTTTACCGAGACATCAGAGTGCAATAAAGCATTTTGGATACTGGCTGTTTGTGGTTTTATCATATCATGGAAGTCTGTTCCAGAGGTGTGGGATATTGTGAGATATGAATCTATCTTGCTGATGCATCTTTTTTATCTCTTGATAAAGGCTTAGTCCCTTCACTCTATACCTCTCAACTGTACAGATTTTCACAGAATGTCCAGATTTTTGCCTCCTAGTTTTGGTCTGCTCCTCATAAAATTTTGTTTTTCTGGCAAATCATTGCAGATTGAAGTCAGAAAATAATGAATTGTTTGAGTTACAGACTTTATACTCTTCAGAAAATTCATGTTAATGCAAAATATGTTATTCTATCAACTTTTATGTTTGTAAGAGCAATATTTAAAAATTGTCCCTATTTTCAGGTCTTTGCCCCCATTATATATGGTTTTGTCAGGATTTCTTGGTTTTAGAGGTTGAGAGGTATGCTTTAACTTGGTATTTAAAGAACCATTTATTTTATGAAGGAATAGAAGGTAAAATAAAATGTTATCTTTCATGACTGCACAGGCTAGCACCAATCTCCATAGAGCAATCTATAAGAAACTAAGAATAGAGAGAGAGAGGGGGGGGGGGGGAGAGAGACGGTTGCCTACCTGTCTTGATAACTGAGACTTTTGGAGGTCAGTGATGCAACTAAAATTTTTAGTTGGGAACCTCTCAAGTATATCAAGCGGAGTGATATGTTTATACAAATACATATCAAAAAGGACATTATATGCAAAATAGGTCTGATGAGATATAAGTAAAGAGGAATTAAGACATTTTTGGATTCATAGGATCAATGGAGATTACTACGCTATTGACCAGGAGGTCATTTCAAGCCTAGCCATTTCATCCCAATATAATACCATAGATACTATAGTTAATACCCAGGACCGAATTTAGGAATGACTGCTCATGTCCATGAGGGTTGTGGGTGCTTTTCCCAGTATGAATTTATGGTGCCCCATCCACTCGTCCAGGTTCCTTTTGAACAGTGTCATAGAGGTGCTCTGATTCACATGAATTGGCAGCCTATTCCAAAGACACAGCAGTCACTGGAAGACAAATCTGTCCTTCCAGCACATTCTATTCATGTCGCAGGCTATATTCAGGTCCCTGGAATGGGTAGGGCTAGTCATGTTTGATTTACGGATGTGCAGCAAATTCATTAGGTTTGGGTTAGAGATTGCTCCGTAAGTCAGGCATAAGTCTCCACTAAGACGTCTATATAATACAGAGTATAATGACAGGGACTTTAGTTGGTCTGTGTAAGGTACATGCTGGAGTCTCTTGATCTTCTTTGTTAGAAATCTCTGAGATCTCTGCAATTGCTGTAGGAGCTTTGCACAACACATGCCAAAAGGGGAGTTATACTCAATTATGGGCCTGATTAGTGATGAGTATAGAGGGGTTATAATCACCTTTGATCTAGAGGCTATGCCTTTGCTAATCAAGTGTGCTACATAGAAAGCCTTCCTTACTACAGTAGACACATGGTGGTCAAAGTTAAGGTTGCAGTCTACTTGTGATCCCAGATCACTTACCACTTCATAGGTCCATAAGGTTTTGCAGTTAATTTGATAGTGTGAAGGGACATTGTTTGTACTGAAGGGAATGATGATGCAATTCTTTGCATTTAGTATGAGACTGTGACTAAGACACCAGTCAATGGTTTGCGTAAGACCATCCTGAAGTATACTGACATAATTTTGGGATTCGATAATTGCAACCAGTTTGCAGTTGTCTGCAGACTTGATCAGCCACAGCCCCTTAGATTTGGCCTGAACTTCTGAGAAGTATATACCAAATAGTAGGGACCCCAGCACTGACTGTTGTTTCACTCCACTGGTGACAGTCTGCTGGCTGATGTGGAGTCACACATTTTGATAGTGTGTAACCAGTTGGTGACCCATCTTACAAAAAATGGGTTTACATTCAGTTTGCTAAGTTTATTGGTAATGCCTTAGTGTGGGATTGTGTTGAAGGCCTTGGCCAAGTCGAGGTATGCTGTGTGCACAGATTTGCTCAGATCAATAATCCTGGTCATATTTTCAAAGAAATACACCAGGTTTAACAGATAGGATCTGCCCTTGATGAAGTCAAATTGTGTTGAACCAAGGGTTTGGAGGTCATCTATGTCTTTATTAATGAAGTCCATGATGATACATTTCATGGCCTTACAGATGAGGCTGGTCAGACTTATGGGTCTATAATTACCTAGATCTGTTGTTAAGCTACCTCTGTGGAGGGGAATAACTGTTGCTGTTCTCCATTCTACTATTCTACCATTCTCTTTGATCGTAATTGTTAGATGCTGTTTAAACCCTCAGTACTACTCTTGCATTGTAACATGTTCATTTATAAGTTGTATTCTGTTTCTTCTGTGTATATAGACTTGCATTTTAATATTGTATGATGTTTTGAGTTTTTATTTGTTTATCTGTGGGGCTTTTCTCCCGGGGTCTCCACTGAAAAAGGAATCAGCAGCCCAGTCTGACTAACCCAATTAACAAATGTCAAATAAATAAATAACTAATTCAGCAGGAACATAGCCTATGCTTAGGCTGTGATTGAATAAGATACTTAATGGTGATGTTAGTTCATGTTTTAGTTTGTTTAGAAGACAGTGTGGGATGCTGTCTGGTCCCATATAGGTTGTGTTTTTTTGCCTTAGACAAGGCTTTAATTATCTGCTTTTCTGATATGTAGGGTGGGACAGGAGTTGGGGGCAATGTTTGTGATAATTTGGAGGGGATAAGGGAGTGAAATTTTCACCATATCTGTCTGCCAGCAGGTTTGCTATATCTGCGGGATCAGTGTGTGTGATACTGTTAGTCACTAGTTCGGCACATGCTTGGGTTCTACCTTTTAGGTTGCGTATGTTGCTGTAAAAGGCATTATGGTTATCCTTGGCTGTGATTGTTAAGTTTTTCTCAAAGTTACCCTTACAGGATGTGACATGTTGTCTTATTTGCCTGTTGAGGCTGAGGAGGGTGCTCTTCCATTGTTGGGACCTCGCCTTAGTTTTCCTAGACACCAACTTTTTGCATTTGTTGTTGTTGTTGTTGTGTCTTTTGGCTTAACCCGGTTAGGGGTCACCACAGCGGAACTCCGGTCCGCTAATGTTTGGTAGTGAATTTTTACGTGCCGAGTTACCAGCCCTGATGCACAACCTTCAATGAAGGCACGCCCATTCATGCATGCCTCCACACAGAAGACACTCTAGCTGAGAATCGAATGGGGCAAGGTCTTGCTGTGAGGCGACAATGCTACCACAGCACCAAAGTCTGTTAATGCTGGATGTCCACCAGGGTGGCTTGTTTGGATATGGAGCAATGGCTTTGATTGTTTCTGCAACAGCTGAGTCTGTACACTTATACAAGTGATTGTACTGGTCTTTAGTGTAAGCTTTGCTGTAGTTATTACTTCCAGCTGGGAGTGGGGACTGGAAAACATTTATAACTTCCCACAGGAAGGTATAGTTTGTCTTGGCGAAGTTTTTTAGTCTGACTTCACCCTTTGTGAGTTCTGGTGTTGGTGCCAGTTTGAAGGCAACTGATTTGTAGTCATATTTAACTAATGCAGTCTGACAATCATGGTGGTGCAGCTATTTGTCATGTTAGTGAAGACCAGATCTAGTATTTTTGTTCCTCTTGTTAGGGTTTTAAGAATTTGTTCCAGGGCATTTGAGTTAACAAAGTCAGGGAACATTTACACTAGTGAGTTAGGGCTAGAGTACTTTTCCTAGTTGATGGTGGGATAATTGAAATCTCCCATGACCAGAGTGTTTGGCAATATTTGGATTGACTCCAGATTGGTCAAGTAAGCCTCATGTGCATCATGAACCATGAAGGTGGTCTACAAATAGCTATGACTTGAATGGAGGTCTTACCCACAGTAATCTGAACTTGGAATAACTCCACGGAGTTGTCCTGTCTCTCTAATCATGAGGTGACTTTATCTCTAATATAGATAAAAACACCACCTCCTTTGGTTCTCACATGTTCGCTTCATGGTCTGAAGTTGTAAAAGGCATTATAGCCTTACAAGGCAGGGTATTCTCTGAGGCCTTGAACCAGGTTTCTGTGAATGCACAGACATTTACCTCCTCCAGTGATAGGAGTGCTTCCAGTGTGTGCAGTTTTTGGTTTAAGCTTCTAGCATTTAGCAGCATAACCCTTATTTTGTTATTATTGGCAAATTTCACTTTGGCAATTTTGTTTTTGAGACCTTAATTAAAAAAGGCACTATGCAATAAATAGAAAATACAATCTGGCTTCCACGGCTAAAAGCATAAACTTTAATAAAAACTCATAAACAAAGATAAGCTCTTTCACGCATTAATCTAATTAAAATCAGTTCTGTTTCAATTTTAAAAGATATTTAACCAATAAAAAGTAATGGACCAATAAAATCCTCAAAGTCTACACCCATGAAAAAGTAGTTGACCAATGAAATCATTGTCTATGCCATTAAGGGCAGGTTGAAGCAGAACATTCTCATTCAATCCTGGAGCTTTGTCTGCTTGTAAGGTAGCGATCCAATTCATCTCTGCTACCTCCATTTTATTAATAAAATCACCAACTCTTAATTTCTGTTCAATAATATGGAGCACCATAAACCTAGAATCATGGCCATCATTAGATAAAATATGTTTAGTAAGTACATTTTATTTATTTATTTATTTATTTACATTTGTTAACCGGGAGTGTCCGACAGGACGTAGGTCCATTTTCAGCGGAGGCCCGGGGAGAAAAGCTCCATAGTTAAAATAAACAGACAGTAGTTACATTGGATTACATAGCGATTAACAATTTAATATAGCAATTACTTACAACATATTTACAGATGAAGAACATAGTACATCAGTAGACAACTAGAATCTTTATCTGTGAAGTACATAACAGGCATTAACAAATGTTACAATAACAAGTTCCTGCTGTATAATAAGTACTAGGCTTATGAGCATCTGAGCTTGCTATAATCAAGGTAGTTAGTGGAGTGGAAAGAAAGATAGTGGTTAGATGGGGTGGGTGATATTAGAGTGGGAGTTGCAAGGGCATAGCCAGCATGTTTTTAGGTGCGCTTTTAATAAAGTTTTGAAGTGGGTGCATGATGGTATGGAGGTAATTGTGGGTGGGAGGGAGTTCCATAATTTGGCTATGGTGCAAGAGAATAGTGCTTCACCAGCAGAGTTATTGGCTTTAGTGATCTGCAAGTGATTTTTGTCGCTGGATCTTAGTGGTCTGGTGGTGCGATAGGGTTGGAGTAGATTCTAGAGGGATGGGACATTTAGTGGATGGTTTACTAGTTTGTGGGCGAGTGAGATTTGATACCATTGAAGGAGGTGAGGGAGTTCAAGCCAGCCCAGTTCAGCAAGTGAGAGACAGTGGTGACTACGGTAGGATGCCCCTGTGGCGAATTTGGCGATTTTGTTGTAGCAGGTCTCTAGCTTTCTCTATCATTTTTCACCTCACCACGTCTAATATCAGTCATGTGCTGCAGAATTCACTCCTTACAGAGTCTATTAGTCTTGCCAACATAGAAACTGGAACATCTATTACAAGTAGTAATGTAGACTATATTCATGGTTTTACAATCTGCATATAAATGTGGAGTACATATTCTGCCAGATACAGGATGCAGAAACAAGTTATTAATGGAGATACGTTTACATGCTTTACAAGGACAGCATGCAAAAGTGACGGTTCGATCTGATCTTGTGGTAGTATTCCGTTTTGAGCCATAACAAAGCTGTTTCTTAAGAGATGAATTGTTTCTAAAACAAAATGCGATTGCTCACCAACTACTTTTTTGATGTTCTCATCTGAGCTGAGAATCATCCAGTTATTCCTAACAATGTTGCATATATAATTCACATCACTTGAATAAGTGAGTGTCAGCTTGGTTTGTTGACTCCTTGGTGTTTTTGACAATGGGGATCTTAGGCCATTCTTATCCTTATTAGAAAAATAAGGCTTTCCCTTCATCATTTTTAGACGCTTCACTTCTTCGAAAGATTGCTCAGTCTCGTCCTCTTTATAGCATCTCATACAAAACTCATCCATTAAGTTTTCAAATACTTTTAAAAATTAATTTTCCTGTGTAAGTATTTGAGAGGTACTTAGGAGCTGCCCTTTTAAAACATATCTATAAATATAACCCGGGTGCATACTTATGTGATGTAATAAATTATTTTTCCAACAAATTTTCCAAAATAATTCTGTACTGACAAAACCACCATCATTAATATATAAATGGACATTTAAAAACTCTATAGTAAATAATAATTAATTCATGGTAAACTTAAGAAAAGATGCCATCCTCTCTAAATATCTAAAAATATCTTTCAGTTGTTCCATTGTATCATCCCATAGCAAAAAAAAATGCCATCTACAAAATGGTATGTTCAGTGGCGACTCCTAGTTGCTGCAGTTGTATTATTGTTTTTTCCTAAAAAAAGGGCACTATGGGGGAGGCAAGAGCCTTTGCCAGCCACTGAAAGCCTAGTGGTGCTAGGTGCAAAGCATCTCTGGTAAAGCAGTGAGGTTTGTATACATGTCATCCCAAGCTGACAGAAACTGGATCCCTTTGGAGTGACACCAAAATCTAAGCCAATTATTGAAATTGATAACTTTTTGTTTATACTGTGGCATTATTCTAGGTGAAGGTAATATGCTGCTCAAGGGTACAGACATACCTGCTTGGGACACATACTCAGAGAGCTCAGTCATGCTTCTCTTCATATAATCCAGTGAGGTACATCTCAGGTCATTCACTCCAACATGAGTCGTTGCCAATTTAAATTAGATTAGCCAAAAATAAGACTTTTCTAGCTACTGTGGTGACATGATGGTCAAAAGATAAGCAATATTAAGCAAGATTGCCTATATCTCTTACAAAAGTATCTGACTGCAGAGGTGTGTTACCTGTATGATATGGGAAAATATTATGTTTACCAGAATAAACCATACTAATTTTTTTTATATTTAATTTGAGAACATTGTCTGTACACTAGCAAGGTTTATACCTCAGTGTAGTCAGTGAAAGATAAAATGAATTCAATATAATAATAATGCCCTGAGTCCATGATACACAGTAAGCTCCAGAGCCGGAAAATAAAAAGAATTTTTATTAAAACAATAAACGTAAAGCGCTTTCATCCCTTTTAGCTATTAACGAAACTTCATCAGACTGTCCCATTAATAGCTAAAAGGGATGAAAGCATGTTACGTTTATTGTTTTAATAAAGATTCTTTTTATTTTCCGGCTCTGGAGCTTATTGTACATCATAGACCCAGGGTATCATTATTATTTTGAAGTTGTTCTGTTTTTGGTACTTCTTAAAGCGTCATTTTTTTTGTTTAGTCAGTGGAAGATAGAATAATTCCCAATTTACAGTCATCTGTAAACTTTGATAAACATAGACCAAGAGTGCTAGCCTGAAGGTCTAAGAAATAGATAAGAGATAGCAGGAGACCCAGTACCGAGCCCTGTTGTACACCACTGTTCATTGTTTTTCTTTCAGAAGTGGCACCTGTGACTAACTATTTGGGCTCTGTCAGACAATTGGTTTGCTATCAATCACACAGCATGAGGATTTTTATTCAAATTACAAGTTTGTCAGTAATGCTTGCATGTGAAATAGTGTGTGAAACAGTGTCAAAGGCCTCGGCTAAGTCCTGATATAATGTATGCAATCTATACCCACTATCCAATGCTTCAGTGACTTTTTCAAAGAAATTAATGTGGTTAAAGAGACAAGACCTTTCTTTGACAAAGTTGAATCAATAAAGGTCCAGAGTTCCAGCTTTCAGATTAATGAGGTCTGAGATAATCCATTTCATAACTTTAGATCTGAGGCTGGTGATGGGTTTGTAGTTACCAAAAAGTGTTGGGCCATCCTTGTGTAATGGCATTACAATGGCTGCTTTCCAGGCTTCAGGAATGTAACCAGTGGCGAAGCTTTGATTAAGGAGGTTAAGTAGGGGTTAGGTGGGCTACATTTGTTACTGCAAATCAAAACTGTCAGTGTTATCCCTTCCAACCAGCAAAAAACGAGTAGTAAAAAGTAATAGGGAAAACACCAGGCATGGGATTCCCAGGTGCTCCAAAAGCCACAGCAGTCCACTCAGTGTATTTAAAAAAAACGTAGTCTTTTATTCACATCAAGAACTCCAAAAGAGCTTTCATCTTCTGTACCATAGACATCATTAGAATCAAGTAAAACACATCCTTCACTGATATTTATACCATTTTCAAGACAATGAATTCATTAATTAACAGCAATTACTTCATTAGCTTAAAGCAACAGTAACAAACTACCATATATGAGTCCCAGTTCTAAAAACCTGCAAATATAAAACCCTAAAATAAATAAAATGTATGAATAACTGTTGTTATTCATAAAAAAGTATTATTCTTCTTCTTTTGGCTGCTCCCGTTAGGGGTCGCCACAGCAGATCAACTGTTTCCATTTCCTCCTGTCCTCTGCATCTTGCTCTGTCACACCAACCACCTGCAAATCCTCTCTCACCACGTCCATAGACCTTATCTTAGGCCTTCCTCTTTTCCTCTTACCTGGCAGCTTCATCCTTATCATCTTTTTCCCAATATACTCTGCATCCCTCCTCAGCACATGTCCAAACCAATGTAATCTTGCCTCACTGGCTTTGTCTCCAAACCTTCCAACCTGGGCTGACCCTCTAATATACTTATTCCTAATCCTGTCCATCCTCTTCACACCCAGTGCAAATCTTAACATCTTCAACTCTGCCACGTCAAGCTCTGACTTCTGCCTTTTTGTCAATGCCACTGTCTCCAACCCGCATAACATAGCTGGTCTCACTACCCTCTTGTAGACCTTCCCTTTCACTCTTACTGGTACTCGTCTGTCACAAATTAATCCTGACACTCTTCTCCACCCACTCCATCCTGTCTGTACTCTCTTCTTCAACTCTCTTCCACACTCACCATTACTCTGAACTGCTGATCCCAAGTACTTAAACTCATTCACCTTCACCTTCGCCACCTCTACTCCCTGCATCCTCACCATTCCTCTATCCTTCCTCTCATTCACACACATATATTCTGTCTTAGTCCTGCTGACCTTCACTCCTCTTCTCTCTAGAGCATATCTCCACCTCTCCAGGGTCTCCTCCACCTGTTCCCTACTCTCACTACAGATCACAATGTCATCTGCAAACATCATAGTCCACGGAGACTCCTGTCTGATCTCGTCTGTCAACCGGTACATCACCATTGCAAATAAGAAATGGCTCAGAGCTGATCCTTGAAAAATATTAAAAACCTAAAACCAAAAGCATGTATTTATGTGTTAAACATGCTAGAAGATGTTCAAATGACAATCTGAAACTTTACCTATATGTAATGCATGTATAATAGTGTGGCATATTTATGACAATGATTTACTCATATACATATTAGTATATCTGCTATTGTTTAATTACAGCACAGGTGTAGTAGTAATATTATCATTAATACCAGGGATACATGTTGCATTTAGCAGCAACTGCCATCTCAAGCTTCTCTCTTTCAAAATAGCTTTTATGCCCCCCCCCCCCCCCGGGCTGTGATATAACTATTTCCACAATGCCAAACCTGAAAACAGAGAAAGTAAGATTAGCTTCTATATGTCTATAGAGATCACTATTTTTAATCCTTTCTCCTTATATTATAAAGATGTTCATACATCCTGTTTTTAAAAGCTGTATGGGTTTTCCCTGTATGGAATGCAGCCCATGTGTTGCACTTAGCTAAGCATGTCACCTGTTTAGTATTACAGTTCCCTTTCTTAAAAAATATCTTTGCTTTATTAACATTCTCAAGAATAATATAGTTGTCCTCTATGATAGCAAAGCACTGATTACACCTGCCACATTTCCTAGTACCTTTGTTGGTTCTTCCTTGAGCTTGTATACCTCTATTATATTCAAATTTATTTTTTCAAGTTCAGGGCAGTTTTATACACGAAATTAGGCTCGTGCCCCCAGATTCTATAAACCTCAACATCACCTTTTAGGCGAGCCCAGTTTCATGTAACTATACTTTTTACTATTTCTACTGTTGGATTGTATTCTAATATTAATGCTCTACTAAAACTGTTATTTCCCTCTGTGTTACTATTACTTACCAGTTCTTCTCCTAACAGTGGCTTATATTTTTTACCCCATTCTCTCATAACATATTGAGAAACATCATTAATCATAGAAGTGGAGTATCCTCTGTCCTTAAACATTTGGCCAATGTTGGCAATCTCACTGCTTATCTATTCATAATCAGATGTCATCTGAGCTGCCCTTATACACTACCCTTTCAGTATACTCTTTTTTTGTTTCCAAGGATAACAACTAGTATATTCTAAATAAGAATTACTAAAAGTGCTTTTCCAAAATATTCTAGATTTAAACCTTTTGTCAGGGTGAGAGATGAATGTATCTAAGTAAGCTATCCCTTGACTGTTGTAAGAATATTTAAACTTTAAATAGGTACTATTCAGATATCCTACAAATTCTTCAATTTCTTTGATAGTACCTCTCCATAGAACAAAAATGTCATCCAGGAAACGTACATCTCTAATAATTTTGTCTATATACTAACTCTTGAAAATATATTCGTCCTCCCAATCCAATAATACCAAGTTAACATATATGAGGGCGGGTCTACCTGATAATGCCGAAAGCTTGAAATGCCAACGGCGAGAAGACCAACACCGGATGATCAACAACGAAGATAACCGACAGCTGAGAATCTCAACGCTGAGAACACCGACATGTCAAACGAGCGCTAGTGGGTAAGTATGCGGTAGTGACGGACGTCAGGGTTAGGGTGCAGGTAAGGTAAGTGTGCAATAGCGATGGTCTGTAGGGTTAGGGGTGGGTTAAGTGAGTTAGGGTTAGGGCGTGGGTTAAGTGAGTGTGCGATAGTGACGGCCCTTAGGATTAGGGTTTGGGTTAAGGTTAGTGCATAGATAGTTGTGTATGTAAGGTTCAGTGTAGGTTTGTAAGGTTTTTGGTGTACTTGTGTTGTGTGTGTGCTTTTTGGACAGGGGATAAGTTTTGTTTGTTGACTGTCGGGATTGTGGTTTGTCGGGTATGTGACGTTTCGTGTTTCTGAACTTTCGGTTTTGTGGTGTCGGTGATTTCGTTGTCTGTGTTTTAGCATATCGGTGTTGTCAGGTAGACCCCATGAGGGCACATGCTGCCCTCATAGCTACTCCCTTTGTCTGTTTATATATTTCTCATTCAAAATATATATTATTCTCCAAGACCATTGTCATAAATTGTAGCAGTAGCTTAATCCTGTCCCATTCCAAACCTGAATATTTTCTTATGCTGTTACTATAACTTTCTAACCCTTCCTCCTTAAGAATACATGAAAACAAGTCTATGACATCTATGGTTAAAAAGATTAGAGCCTTGTTCCATATTTCAGCTTTCAGTCTGCTTATAAAGTCCCATGAATCTTTGACTAGATGATGAGCTTTATCATAAATATGTTTTGAGGATCTATCACCACTCCGAATGGAAAGGTCTTGGACATGCTTCCAGATATAATGGAATGTAATGGAGGTCCTAATATGTTCTTATGTATTTTAGGAACCCGTACTATGGTAGCTAAAGTGGGGTACTCCACTCACAAGAAGTTGAAGGTATCCTGTAAAATTCGATCATCTAACCTAAATTCTTCTAAGTATAGAGCTATACGTCTGTGAGCTATATTTACCTCATTAATAAATATAACCTCATAGGTACCTGTGTTGTTAAGGATATCATATATACTTTGTTTACATATTCACTTTGGTCATATAATACCACCCCTCCACCTTTATCAAGTTTCATAACTCGAATATTATGATCATTACATACAGTTTTTAGCACTTCCCATTCTTTAATACTTAAATTAGTCTTAAGTTTCCTGTTTTTATTATTTGCTTGTAAGGCATAAAGCTCTTCACTTATGACCTTTTCAAAGGTGACCAAGGTGGGGGGCAGTGGTGGATTAAATTTACTTGATCTCCTCAACCTATTAGCCTGCATACTAGTGCTGCTATCCTTAAAATGGATGGCGAGATTTAATACCTTTAGATATAACTTCAGCTCAATAAGTGTGTCAGTCAAATTGAACCTGGTAGTAGGTACATACTTCATACCCTCGTAAAATAACCTGAAATGTTCTTTGTCAATATTCAGTGATGTATAATTATAAATATGAAAAGTGCCTAAGGAATGTGCAATCTGATTTTCATCTATCCTAATTTCATCTATCCCCCTCTGTGTACTTCCATTCATCCTTGTCCTCGTTCTCTTTTCCAACCCCAGGCTTGTTTTCTGTGCCATCTTTTCCTCTGCCCTGAATCCCAGGTTTTGTATATGATAGAAAAAATGTATATCTCACTACTAACGTAACGGCTAGTAAACAAAAAAAGTCTTATGTAAAAATCAAGCTGCAACTCCACAACTGAAATAGATTTCACTGCTCTATAATGGAACACTTTAAATAAAGTAGCATTCAGGCCCTTAGGTCCAAATAAATTCAAAAAACTTCCACCAAGTATAAAGATGTTTAGTTTCAAAGACCCTTTGGTCCTAATTTATTTTTAAAAGTTCACAACTCTGAAAGAGTTCAATAAAAACAAACATACTTTCTCAAGTCCCAGAAGCTCATAGCTTGAATGCAACTTAGATACTAAGTACTGAGTACAGAATGCTTGAACAAAGTTTCTAAGCTTCGTAATAGCAGATGTTTGCCATAAACAGCACATAAAGCATGAAGCCACAAAATCCTCGGCTGTAGAGCAGTTTTCCAAACAAAGACTTAAAACAAAGTCAGTTGCATAAGGAGCTCCATAATGCTAAATGCTCTAGCACCCACGCAATCAAGAGGTATACACACTTCAAATGCCTTGAGATGCGTAGCAGCAAAAGAGTGAAATATAAAATCGATTGAGTATAGTTCTTTCAGCAAATACTGTAAGCAAATAAAACAACTCTCTAAAGTCCCAAATTAACTCGATAAGTGCTTTCGGTAAAACCTTCTTCAGATCATGTCAGATAGGGACTCCATCTCTTCCATTTAACATAAACCGTATCCAATAAGCTTCACAATACTGGATGGCGCCGTTTCTTTCAAAAATAGCTTCAACCAATAGTTTTACTCTTGGTAAAACACATCTTCTCTTTTATGCAATATTAGGTCTCCTGGTGTTTAGAATAGGTCTTAATAGTATAACAGCATTCAAACCAGGAGGGCAATCTGCCTGTAGATTAATAATCCATCTGGTCTCACATAATTCAGTATTGTTGGTAATATCACCTTACCTGATCCCATCATAAATTCTGTCAATGGCTTTAAAATTAAAGCTATGGTTCGGAAATTTCATGACATGGGTTGCTAATGCATTATGCATATCTCCTTTCCATATGTCATTTTAATGCCGTAATATTCTTTTTTTAAAAACTTGATTCATTTTTCTAACATAAAATGAGGTGCAATTTCTGCATGTTGCCAAGTAAACTATATTTTTAGACATACAAGTCACTTTACATTCAAACGTGTACTCACGATTTTTATTCGGATGTCTGAAAACATTACTTTTATCTATACATCCACAAGCCATGCAATTGCCACATGGAAAGGTTCCTTTTCATCCAATCAGTTCCAGTCTCATGAAACCATCTTTAGTACATAAAAGTCTCTGAATGTTTTTTCTATTTTTGTAACCAAATCGTGGTGAATCACTCACAATGGCACAAAGATTTGGGTCCTGAGTGAGAATTGGCCAAAACTTGGAAATAATGTCTTTGACTTGTTTGTTATCAGTGCTGTAGGTAAGCATTAACCTAAGAGGTCATAAGTCCTGTGATAACACATTTGATTCTTTTTCAGACTACATCAATGGATTTCTACAGGATTTAGCTATGGTGTCATTAGCTTCTTTTCTCTGAAAGTTGGTTAAGGTAAAATCAGTCTCTTGTTGAGAATATCCACGTGTCAGTAAGCGTTCTTTAAGATCTGTTATTTCCTGTTGAGCATCTCCTATTCATGTACATCTTTTAGTAATCCTAGATACTTCATTCTTCATTATATTTCTGGTAATATATCTTGGATGCATACTATTCCTATGGAGATAATGATTTCTCCAGGTTGATTTCCTGAACAAAGAAGTCTCCATCTCACCTTTTTCTTTAATAGTAATACAAACATCAAGAAAACTGATTTGGTGCCGTGAATGCTCGCTTGTTAACTTTAAGAACGAAGTAGTTCCATTTATATACTGTGAAAATTGTATAAACTGGACCTCATCACCTTCCCACAGTAAAAAAGGTCATCTACAAAACGGCCATAAAGTTTGACACAATGAAACCATGGATTCACAGTACTGAGAACATATTGCTTTTCCCAGTCTGATAACACAATGTTAGCATAACTATTAGCACAGGGGGGGTGCCTATAGCTACTCCCCAGCACTGCCAATAAATATTTTGGCCATAGGTGAAAACATTGGTTTCAAGAACCATTTGAAGTAGAGAGCAAACAAGATTTGCATTTTTATGATTGTTATTTTCTCCAATGACTTTTCTAATAATTTCCATTCCATGTTCATTTGGGATGGAAGTAAATAAACTTGTTACATCCATTGTTGTCAACAATAAATTATTCTTATCAGATACTGTTCGCATAGCTGCTTTCAGTTTCCCCAGAAAGACCCAAATATTTGTGCCATTGTGGGTGATACACCACGATTTGGTTACAAAAATAGAAAAAACATTAAGAGACTTTTATGTACTAAAGATGGTTTCATGAGACTGGAACGGACTGGACGAAAAGGAACCTTTCCATGTGGCAATTGCATGGCTTGTGGATGTATAAATAAAAGTAATGTTTTCAGACATCCGAATACAAATCGTGAGTACACGTTTGAATGTAAAGTGACTTGTATGTCTAAAAATATAGTTTACTTGGCAACATGCAGAAATTGCACCTCATTTTATGTTGGAAAAATGAATCAAGTTTTTAAAAAAAGAATATTATGGCATTTAAATGACATACGGAAAGGAGATATCCATAATGCATTAGCAACCCATGTCATGAAATTTCCAAACCATAGCTTTAATTTTAAAGCCATTGATAGAATTTATGATGGGATCAGGTGAGGTGATATTACCAACAACACTGAATTATGTGAGACCAGATAGATTATTAATCTACGGGCAGATTGCCCTCCTGGTTTGAATGCTGTTATACTATTAAGACCTATTCTAAACACCAGGAGACCTACTATTGCATAAAAGAGAAGGTGTGTTTTTTCAAGAGTAAAACTATTGGTTGAAGCTATTTTTGAAAGAAAAGGCACCATCCAGTATCTTGAAGCTTATTGGATACAATTTATGTTAAAAGGAAGAGATGGAGTCCCTATCTGACTTGATCTGAAGAAGGTTTTACCGAAAGCGCTTATCAAGTTAATTTGGGACTTTAATGAGTTGTTTATTTGCTTACGGTATTTGCTGAAAGAACTGTACTCAACCGATTTTATATTTCACTCTTTTGCTGGTACACATCTCAAGGCATTTGGAGTGTGAATACCTCTTGATTGCGTGGGTGATTGAGCATTTAGCATTATGGAGCTCCTTATGCAACTGACTTTGTTTTAAGTCTTTGTTTGGAAAACTGTTCTACAGCTGAGGATTTTGTGGCTTCATGCTTTATGTGCGGTTTATGGCAAACAGCTGCAATTACGAAGCTTAGAAACTTCGTTCAAGCATTCTGTACTCAATACTTAGTATCCAAGTTGCATTCAAGTTACGAGCTTCTGGGACTTGAGAAAGTACGTTTGTTTTTATTGAGCTCTTTCAGAGTTGTGAACGTTTAAAAATAAATTAGGACCTAAGGGTCTCTGAAACTAAATATCTTTATACTTGGTGGAAGTTTTTTGAATTTATTTGGACCGAAGGGTCTGAATGCTACTTTATTTAAAGTGTTCCATTATAGAGCAGTGAAATCTATTTCAGCTGTGGAGTTGCGGCTTGATTTTTACATAAGGTTTTGTATATGGGTTTCCACCCTTCCTGCCTCTGTCCCCGATAAAAAATTCCAGACTTGAAATATGTCTGCTTAGCATTTACTTCCTTATAAGTCTTTACTTCTTATGTAATATTAAATTGCTGATGTTCCTTATGAACATCCCTTTTCCAGGGATAAACTGTATTGGTATTCTAATGTTTAGTGTCACGTTCTATTTTCTTACATTTTTTTCTGCATAATCCTGTCACATTTCCATTTAATATTTTCAAACTGTTTTTATATCTCTTTTTCCATTGTGGGAACAACAAATCATTGTTAATGGCTGTATTCAGCTTGTCTACCTCTTCTATTAAAGCACATAAATGATGGTCATTACATTTCATAAATTCAAAACAGAAACTATCAAATATTACATTAAATTCACTCATTAATTCATCATTTAAAACAACCTCAAGTGGTTCTTTAAAAAATCTGAGTCCGACAGGTACAATTTTAAGTTCAGTGCATCTATTCAGATAAGCATTGTCAAGTTGTAACATTTTAATTTTCTGCAACTTTTTCTCCATAGTAAAAATAATCGGTAGTGTTGTTGCCTCACAGCAAGAGGTTCTCCCATTCGATTCTCAGCTGGAGTGCAGGGAGTGCCTTCTGTGTGGAGTCTGCATGTCCTCCCTATGGTTGGCTGGGCTTTCGAAAGACATGAGTAAATGGGCGTGCCTTGGTTGAACATCGAGCTGGAACCTCTGCATTTGTGAAAATCTATTGCCAATCATTAGCGGACCAGAGTTCCGCTGTGGCGACCCCTAACCAGGAAAAGCCGAAAGATAAACAACAACAAAAATCATGTCTTTCAAGGTATCAGTGTCCTCAGTTACTTCATTCTTATTACTATATGCATTGGTGGCATAATTAGAGCCAAATACGTAATTTCCTTCTAAAAAATTGTCAAAGGTAAAAGTCTCACTGCCACATCCAGTACCTTTGTTTCCACAGTTAGCAGCATTAAACATACTTTCAACAACTTTTACAGTACCTGTATAAGTAGTTTTATCAACCACTGTAGCATAAGTTAATTTAGGGACTGTCCTTTTAGGTTTGGCTCCAATTCTTTCATATTCTTTATCAACCTCTGCATTCCCAGTCACATCATTGTTATCTCTAGATAGGTTGCTCAATTCCAAATGAAAATTGTGAATATATGTAGCTGAAACATTGCTCTAAGCTGTGCTGCTTCATGAACACCATTTCTCTGCCCTTCTGGTATGTCCTCATTCGATCCACCCTCCTGGGACACAATACCAGTCATGATTGGTCGATTGGATCCTCCAGGCATCGTTCCTGATTGGCTAATCACCTCTATCAGTCTGGTGAGCTCTCCCTTCAGTATAGCCACTTCAGAATGTTATCTGTGGAAGTCTTCCTTTCTAACTGGGGAAAATAATGAAGGTATTTCGTCAAGGGAATCCATAACAAGCAACTAAACCAAAACTGCCAGTGTTATCCCTTACAACCAGCAAAAAATGTGTAGTAAAAAGTAATAGGGAAAACACCAGGCATGGGATTCCCAAGCGCTCTAAAGGCCACAGCAGTCCACTCAGTGTATTTTAAAAAATACGTACAGTCTTTTATTTACATCAAGAGCTCCATAAGATTTAGTGTTAAATCTAATGGAGCTCTTGATGTGAATACAAGACTGTACGTCTTATGAAGCTCTTGATGTGAATAAAAGACTGTACATTTTTTAAAAATACACTGAGTGGACTGCTGTGGCTTTTGGAATGCTTGGGAATCCTGTGCCTGGTGTTTTCCCTATTACTTTTCTACTCATTTTTTGCTGTTACTGAAAATCACAGTACTTGTCTTGTTATCCAGGGTCATGGATGACACGTTCTTAGATTTTCAGAGGGCTGCCAGCCTTGTTCTGTAGTAATTATAAGGCCTGCCCATAACTATTGAATCTGTGGAAAAGTAATAACTGTGGGTGTAGTAAAATTTGCACTAAATTCATCAGCTAGGATATTAGCTATTTCCAGTGGATATGAGTGGGTAGTATTATTATGTACTAGCTCTAAATATTGTTGAGTCTTAGTTCTTAACTTCCTGATACAGTTAAAGAAAGATTTGTAGTCATTTGTTTTTATTTTAGCAGCTATTGTAAGTTAATACTGGTACTGACTGATGAAAGGTTAGAGTACACTGTAACCATGAGAGTAAAAACTTTTTCATCTAGAGGAAATATGGAACTATGACCCAAATTTTACAAAGTTTTATTCAAGAAACATTATGAGGTATATGCGCGATTTTATTCATTAGGTAGTGTTACACAGTCGAACTTCTTCAGAAATACAATTCTTAACTTGCAGGTTCATGCATTTAAGACCTTTCTCTGGCTATTGAGGGGAGGGGTTAGCTCCACCTTATCCTATCCATTTTAGTAAGTTTTTTACATTTAGGTTCCTATTCAAGCCTGGGGGCGTGTCAGCCTGGAGTTTCACCTGCCATCTAAATTCTCTGATTTCCAGCTGGGGGTTGGTATCACTGTGGGAGATTTTTATTTTCTTGAATAAAGCTTTGTAAAATTCGGGTCATAGTTCCGTATTTCCTCCAGATCAAAAGGTTTTTACTCTCATTATAAATTAATATTCAGCTTTAGAGAATGGGTGACTTAGTTATCAGTGCCTTGATTGGAGAATGAGCATTCTACAGCAGGATGTTAATCTACAAGTAATACCTGGGGGAAAAAAATTACTCCTCCATTTAATACACTGCCATGGAGATTGGCCTGCAATGGAGATAATGGCTGCCATTATTTTACACTTACTAAGCAGCACTTTTGCTGTTTATCAAGTGTAAAATTAAAAAAACAAAAAGAAAAAATGCAAAAGTGTGTGTGTGTGTGTGTGTGTGTGTGTGTGTGTGTGTGTGTGTGTGTGTGTGTGTGTGTGTGTGTGTGTGTGTGTGTTTATGTCTGCGTGCTTGAGTGCATGAGATTGACAATGAGATAGATTGAGAGATTATTTTACACTCACTAACCAGCACTTTTGCTGCTTAGTAAGTGTAAAAGTAAAAAAAATATAAAAAAGAAAGAAAAGTGTGCATATATATTTCTGTTTCTGTGTGTGTGTGTGTGTGTGTGTATGCATGCTTGTATGCATGAAAGTGGAAGTCTGTATGTGTGTGTGTGTGTGTGTGTGTGTGTGTGTGTGTACAGTGAGAACAAAAGCAGTGGCAGCAGTTAAAAGATTTGCTCTTAGCTCAAGATATCTGGATAAAGCCTAAAATAAAGGGGGGCAAAGGGTCAGAAATAGGAACACATATTGCTCTTACAAAATTACAAAGTTGCTTGAACAGCAGGATTTGTGTTTGCATGAATTTTCTGAACTGCGTGTATATTTCTGTGTGTGTGTGGGGGGGTAGGTGTGGGAGAGAGAGTGAAATCAATCAACCAGTTCATAGCTTCATAGGTAGGTACTAGGCTATTGGCCCAAGGGCCTAAGTAAGCCTAGCCAACAAAGTTTCCTGGCTTACACCAACCCAAGAAAATTAATTTCCTGTGCCCTTGTTGAGCAGAGCCAGAGAAGTAATCCTCAGGGTGTATTTCCTATTTCCCATCCACTCATCAAGATTTTTCTTGAAGAATGTTGATGAGGAACTTTGCTTGACATAGATGGGTAGCTTGTTCCAGAGTATGGGAAGTCTCTGAGACAGGAATCTATCCCTCTAGCAAGTCCCGTTTATTGTGGTGACAAGGTTTAGGTCCCTAGAGCATGAAGCTCAGAGGAATTGGGATTACTTTAGGTGTAGCATGTCCAACAGCTCTGGGTTTGACATAGCTTTATATGTTAGGCAGAGATCACCTCAGAGTAGGTGATATGCTACAGAGTAAAGCTGGAGTTTTTTGAGATGGTCAGTGTAAGGCATCTGTTTGAGACCAGTAATACTCTTTGTGAGGTACTTCTTTGGCCTTTCCAGCTGCTGCAGATGTCTTGTGAGGTACATTCCAAAAGGGGCATTGTACTCTATAATGGGTATAATGAGTGTCGCGTAGAGGGGAACAATTACTTCTTTTTTTCTGGATAAGAACCCTTTTGTGATGAGGTATGCTATGTAGAAGGATTTCCCGACTACTGTGGCAATGTGATTATCAAAGGAGAGGCTACTGTCCACCTGGGTCCCAAGGTCTCTTATCACACATTCGGTGTTAAGAAGACTGATGCCTATGTGGTAGTTCATGGGTACAGAGTTTTTACCAAAGGGGATAACAATGCACTTTTTGGCATTGAGCTTGAGGCCATGGCTCTGACATCAGGCATCAGTGGCAGCAGAAGTTAAGGGGTTTGTATGCCTCTCGACCTCTTAGCTCAAGAAATATGGATAAAGAACCAAGTGAAGTTAATTCATAAACCTGTCTCAATGTCTGATATTCAAACTCAAATTAACATATTAAAATATAACATGGCACCAGGTAATGATTTAATTAAATCTGAACTCTACAAGTTACTACCTAAAGAAGCCGTAACATATTGCACAATGTTTTTTCTATTGTTAAAGACTTAACAAAAGCTCTTCCCTCCTGGAAAGATACTCTTATCTCTACAATTTAAAACTAACAAAGATCCAACTGAATGCTCTTCATACAGACCGATTTCACTTTTAAATGTAGATTATAAATTATTCATGGCAATTCATTCTAATAGATTAAAATATATATTCTACCATCCATGATTAATGAGGATCAAACTGGTTTTATTCTAAATAGAAATACTTAATGGCAGTATCAAAAGTATAATCATAATAATTGACGATGTATACAAAACAAAATAGAATCTAACATTAATGAATCTAGACATTAATATTGCTTTTGACTATGTGAACTGGAAATATATTTTGTTAGTCGTACAGGAATGTAATTTTTCAAGTAATTTTACATATCTTATAAATATTCATTACGATAATTGAAATGCATGTGTTAAAATAAGTACCTTTACTTCTGATTCAATACAAATTTTGCAGAGAGCTAAACAATGATGTCCTCTTTTACCCCTGTTTTTCACTCTAATTATGGAACCTTTTGCTAATTTTATTAAGTGAAATTTAGAAATAAAAGGCATTAATGTAAATGTAAATTTTGTTTCTAATATCCAGTTATTTGCTGATAACATTCTTCTGACACTGAGTAGCAGTGATAGTTCCCTCTCTGCTGTTTTTAAGGCAATGGATGAGTTCCAAAAAATTCTGGTTTCTCCTTTAATGATAACAAAACAAAAATAATACCCATAAATGCCAATATTAATAGGATAAATGATAGATTTACTAAATACATTGTCAAGGACAGAGAAATGAACTATTTAGGGATAATTATAACATATAACATTAATAATATAACAAAGTACAATTATGCTAACAGCATAATCAGTAGAAAGAATCTAATAAATAAATGGAACAAATTTTCTTCACAATGGAAGATACACTATTTATAATCAAAATGATTATTTTACCAAAAATCTTGTGTTATTCAGTCATTATCTTTACCTCCATCTAAAACATGTATTAAAGAATTTAATACATTAATTTTAAAAGTGCCTTGGTTCCCCAACAAACCAAGAATTGCCTTAATTCATCATATAAGGGATTGGACAGCAGGAGGGATTGGATACCAGATCTAAAATTATATTCTTTATCATCAATTAAAAAAACAGTATCTCTTTGGATAAATAATATTTATACAGTCAGTTTATAGGATGCCTTTTCATAAAATGTAAACATAACATAAACTCTAATCATAATCTTATACTACACAGTAGTTTACATTGGTTGCAAAATATTACTTTTCAGAAAGGAGTCGCCAGATAACTGACTTTTATTTTATTTTTACTATATTAAATAAATTTAAGAACTTAATTTACAGAAATCCAACATATAAGGTGAGGCTTTTTATTCATGTCCCTATAGCATACACTCAAAATAATATTTTCACTTCAAAGTTAGACACAATGATTACATTTGAAGAAAAAAATCTGATATCTGAAATCTTGGTTTCAATTAATGAATATTGAAAAACTGTATTCTGTTATTTATATCATAAGTAAATATGGTTTAAGCAAAGATATGTGGTTGGATGTATAGTCTTACAGGCAGGAAAATTTAAGTTAATGCAACCAATGGTAAAAGATTTTATCCCAAAATGAATTGAATTTTTAATACTATGAATACAACAAAACACATTGGGAGAGGGTCTCTTATCTAAATTAAATAGAGTGGTGAGAAAAGAAACAAAAAGTTGCAATGACAGTTATTGGAACTATTTTACTCACATTAGTAACAGACCTCCAAATGAATAGGAAAAATAATTTTTAATATCTTTCAGACAGCTTTTTTCTTAGATGGAAACATTTTACTTGGAAATTCTTGCATAGATCTTTCTTCACACCTCATAATTGAATTAATGTTTTAAAATAAGCAAGTTTGTGGGAGATGTAAACAGAGGCTTAAAGCAGATTGACAACACATGTTCTTTGATTGTGTTGTACTTACACCTTATTGGAATAACATTAATCTTTTTTACAGGCTTTATTTGGGGACAATTTTGTTTTTATCTAAGTCATTAATTCTTTTTAATACTTATATTCCTGTTGTTGATAAAAGAATGAAATACTCTCTTTTATGGTCCATTTTATCAATTCCAAGGACAATTATAACCAAAAATTTGAAAAATGAAGCTACACCCTCTTTTAAAGAATTCACAAATATTGCAACTTAAGTGTGTAATCTGGAAATTATCATCATTAAATCCATATCTACTAGAATCACCTCCTACTATAACATGTGGACAAATTTCAAAGAACTGCTTGATAAACAAAAATAGTCATACTCATATCAATTGTAATGTATAGGAATTTATTGAAAATCTTCATTGTTAGCAGACACTCATAAATAGTTGTTCTTGTTCAAATTGTCCTTTTTTATGCTTACAAATTTCTAAATACAGTTATTGTCATGATCAATTTGTTAGTCAAAATCTAATAAAACCTTTTTCAAAATAAATAAATCTGGATAAAGCCTAATATAAAGGGGGCACAAAGGCTCAAAAATAGGAACACATATTAAAAATTGTTCTTATAAAATTACAAAGTTGTTTGAATAACAGATTTGTTTTAGCATGTATTTTCTGAAGGAAATAAAGTCTGAACTCAAATGTGTGTCATTATTTACCGATTCAATCCCCAATGACTCGCAACAAACCACACATTTTAGGAGTAAAGGACCAAAATAATTAAGTAACTATCCAGGTATTTTTTGAAAATGCTGTATTGTGGATGTAAAATACTTCATCCAACACTACTGGAACCATTTTACATCATTTATATATATATATATATATATATATATATATATATATATATATATAAAATAGTAATAAAAAGAAAAAATAAGTAAAGCACAGCAATTTTACATACAACTTATTCTCTAAGCACAAAAATGACCTCCCAGGGTTTGTGCTACTATGTAAAATAATGCCCTTCCAGGGGAGTAGAGGCTTTCCACCTGCAGCGTCGAGCCGCAAAACACTCCTGGTCAGGCATTATTTACACAATAACATACACCTTGCTGGGCATTATTGCTTGCTTAAGCTTCCTAACTGTTCGTTTAAGATCTGACAAAACTGCAAAAGGTATAATTTTCCCTCAAGGCAGAAAACATTTTCCTTTTAAATCAAAAATGCTTGAACTCGTCTTTCTACAGTGCCAGGCATGCCTAATATTGATTCAGCTCTCCTGCTTAACATGTCCACTACAAGTTTCCTATTAAAGAGAAACGCATGACTCACACATAACCTGGATGATGGTATTTTACATCATTTTCTTTTCACCAAGCCAAACATAGATTAGCTACATTTCTTCTATGATGACCAAATATCATTTTCAGATGAGACAAAAATAACTTAAATTACTCTGTCATCCTGATCAACCACACACAGCAACATTTCATTGTGAATGAGGCACACATAGATTAAAACAGTGAATCAGTCCATGCTGGCCTAGCGAAGTTCACATCATTCTGTTTTAGATGAGCTAACATGATTTAAATTACATCAGCTCTTCTGGCTCAGCATGATCTGTTGTGTTTTGTTCTGGCATATTCTTACTTACAGTATCTCCTTGTCAAACATGGTCTGCACTCTTATGATGAAAAAGGAGTCTTGTATTGCTTAAATTATCTCATCCATCACGGCTATGAGTTGCCTATATCATTCTGATTTAACTAAAGGTGCACATATTTAAAATTACTTCGATCAACCTGGTCAAGCAAATCATTCCACACTTAGACGAACCAAATTATGGCCTAATCTCAAACATCAGGTTTAACCAAGCAAGGCATTCACATGTACACATTACCTAAAACATGGGTAACCTCTATCATCAAGTCTATCAGACATGGTTGGTGTTATTGCATTTTGAGACAGCCAGATATGAGATGAAATGATAGTCTGCCTTGACTAAATATGAATCCCATGTGCGATGAGCTGATTTTTCATCACAAGCAGGTTTTTATTGTTTTGATAAGAAAAATTCAACAAAATGAATGTATACCATAACATAATATATTTACATTTGCTCTCATCACCATGATTATGGCTGGAGGGACGATATGGCCCAGTCCTGCTTAACCAATTAACAAACAAAAAAAAGAAAGAAAGAAATAATTAAGCATGGCCTGCCTCATTATCTTTTACCTGATCTAAGCATAGCTTAGACTCCTACTAATCTTTGTGGCAAGGCCTGACTAGCATCAGTATGTTTCATCTAAGGTAAACATGATGTGGATCATTTTGTTTTGAATGTCATAAGCTTAGCTTAAAGATCAAGTTTAGATGCACGAAACAAAGTTTTCTTTTCACACAAAAAAGGGTTTGCATGCATCTTCATGTATGCAAACTCTTTTTTTTGTGTGAAAACAAAAAATATATTTTGCAGCATTTAAAAATCTGTACATTTAAAGTTTGCTTCAGGAAAAGGAAGACTTAACATACAAAGCTGTATTTACAGTATTAATATTAATGGGTATTGAAATTATGCTGGATTAATGAGGGTAAGTAATTTTGTATTGGCTATATAATAGCCAAACTGTTAAATTTAATGGTTTGCCAATTACATAACTAACACACACTCACTTACCCATGCTAATACAGCATAATTAAAGTTGGACACCAAGAATGATGTAAGCACCTCCTGGCCACCCATTAATATTAATGCCATAAATACAGCTGTTTATGTTAAGTCTTCCATGTTCAGAATGTATTTTTAAAATAATTTTGTTTACAAAATGGTACAAAAGTACCTTTTTTTGCATAAAAAACAAAGGCCATTTTGTGGCTTTAAATATGATCTTTAAAGTCATTTTAATCTCCCAAACCAAGCTTGATCTGTTTAGTTTCATTTTAACTGAGCAAAGTATGATTAAAATTATGCCATCCCTTGTGTCATGTCCAAATCATATCATCCATGCTGGTAAAACATGGTCTTTTCCATTTTATTCCTACTGACCCCAACAAAGCATTAATCTCATCATTCCTCCTGGATGAGTATTCTTGACAATATTTCATCTTACTTTTGACAGGTATTGCTTAAAATTACTTATTTTATTCTGACCAAGCATTCCCAGCATTATCACATCAAAGCAAAAGCAGCAAACAGCAAAGTGTGGCTTAAAATTCAGTTAAACCATTCTGTCTCAGAGTTGCCTAATTCATTTGCATTTACTTGAATTAAGTATAGTTTAAAATCATGTCTGCTTTTATATTGAAGTATACCTTACACTACCACATCTCCCTATATGACCCCAACATGCCCATATTACATCCTCCATCCTGGACAAGCATAGCCTGACCCACACTGTTATAGCCCACCAAACGTGGCATGAGTTCACCCAAATAACTACTAGCTTGGCATACTATGCACTATTGTGTTCTACTCTTACTAAAAGGAGGTTAAATCTCTCTCTCTCTCTCTCTCCTTCCCATGCAGACATATCCTACATCATTCTGTTTAGCTGATATAAGCATTTGTTGACATCATTTAACTGATCCTGGCTAAGTAATGCCTGCATCCTTTTGTATTAACTAAGCAGACATAACATAAGATCATTTTAGCAGGCATGACCACATCTGGCCTTTGGCCTTTCATTTTAGTTTAGCAAGGTATGGCTGAACTCATTTCTTACACCTTGGCCAGTTATGGCCTCCACCTTTTACTTCTATAACATGCATGTCATAGATTACATTGCATACTTGCTCAAATATAGCCAGCTTTTTTTTTTTCTTCAAGCTGAGGCCACCATGAACTAGAATCACTTTAACTTCATAACTATGATGTCTCACAGCATTGCTACTTATATGAGCTAAGCATCACTTAAAGTAGTATACATATCCCAGCAATGAATGCTCTGCAGCTTTCTGATTTAACTGAGCCCACCATGGCTTACAATTACTTTAAACATCTTCATCAAGCATGTCCTGTACTATTTTATTTTACATGACCTTAGCATGGCTTAAGCAAATGTATCCCTGTAGACCAGACATTGCCTGCCTTATTTAGTTGTAATTGAGTCAAACATGGCTATAGCTCTGTCATCCATCCCATCAGCACTTGCTTTCCCTGCAATAGACTAGCAAAGTCTTGTATGATATAGCACATATGTGCTAACTGCATTCTGTTGTTTTTATGGCATTCTTTTAAAGCACACTTTACTTGCTTCAGACACAGTAGCTCCCTTATTAAATCCAAAGCAGAGAGTGTTTGTTGCATATGTAAAACAGACACAGTTAAATAGCACAGACTATGATGCTTGTGTACTAAAGTACATGTGCATGTGCACTAAAATTGCCCTTGGAAAGTACACAGCAGGAGGACCAGTCTTAAGACAATTGAGCTGATTGGGCACAATAGGGCTCTGCATATAATAGGGCCTCAAACTTGTCACTGTAATCTATAGTCCAGAACCATAGCTTAAAAAAATGCCTACACTTTGAAGACAAAAAAAAGTATTTGCTACTTTAATCTATAGCAAGCTGTTGTTCAATAATAAATGCTGGTAATACACTCCCCCATCACTGACACCTGCCAGTCAAGACTCCTAATAGCTTAAGGAACAAGGAAAAAAAAAAAAAAAACAGGCCTTCACCTTGAAGACCAAAGGAAAACAAAATAACTTGTCTACTCATAGCAAGCTGCTTGATACAAATGCAACAATCAGCTTTCTAAAGGTAAACTACTCTCCATTGTCCCTTTTCATGCAGAATGTCCCTGAATGATTTTCTATAATGTTTTTTGCCAATCATAGAAGATTTCATTTTCTAGTCAGTTACTGTGGATTACAATCAGTCATATTTCATATTGCTCAGGAATGCGCATTGTTGAAAAAAATGCAATTCTGCATTCATAAAAGAATGCTGGAACCTTCTCTCTTAACTGTCCAGAATTATACAGAATGTCCAGATAGATTTTTGCCTCATCTTTTGATCTGTTCCTCATTGCTTCTGATTAATTATTGAGAATGGAGGGGTTGGGGCTGTGTGATGAGTGTGTTATGGTGTTGGAAGCTCAAACATGTCCCAAATTTGGTTCATAAAAGAATGCTGGAACCTTCTCTCTTAACTGTCCAGAATTATACAGAATGTCCAGATAGATTTTTGCCTCATCTTTTGATCTGTTCCTCATTGCTTCTGATTAATTATTGAGAATGGAGGGGTTGGGGCTGTGTGATGAGTGTGTTATGGTGTTGGAAGCTCAAACATGTCCCAAATTTGGCCTCGCATTTGTTAATGTCTTCCCTGTCCAACAGATTAAATTTCTAAGACATCAGTCCCTTATGCATAGTTAATTATCCCTATAGTACATTCAATGCTTGGCTACTAAATGCAAACAAGTTTAATTGTTTTAACTTGGTCAGGTATATTCAGTTAGTTTAACCAAGGCCAACCTTCTTATTAAGAACACCTCAACAACCTGCTAAAATTTCCAGGAAACCATTCCCAATGAAGTGAGTGTCATTCAGATAAATAGTACAGCATACATGTACAAAAAAGCTCCATTTTATTTCCAAAACCCATGGACTAAACCTAAATGCCAAAAATTTATAATTGTATCCTTTGAAAAGCATGACTCTCTTTGTAACTATCACACTAACAATAACACTTTGAAAACTGATCCTGTAGCAACAGACCTGGGAGCCTATATTAACAATAAACTGTCCGTTGATCACCAAGTATCCATTATTGTAAAGAAATCCTTTTTCATCACACAGCTTATAGCTAAAGAGATGGCATCCATATCTGAAGATGTTATTGTTCCATTGTACTCACGTTGATTAGGCCAATCATTAAGAATAATGCCCCTTTGGGTATGTACATGTCCAAGCAGTTATCATTGCTGAAAGGACTACAGTGCTTCCTCACTAAAAAAAAAATCAAAGGCCTAAATCATTAAAATTAAACAGATCATCTTAAAATCTTGCCTTTTTTTCAAAGTATCATACAAGCTACTGAGAAGTGACCTGTGCCTCTTGTTGAGTCTCAATAGATTATTTTCTGTCAGACCTATTACAACAACTAATACATGTTCGCAAGTCCACTTGTATCAACAACACCTGCTCAAGGGACCACAACCTGTTTTTTAAGATTAAAAGAACATGTTGTATTGACAGGTGTGTATCACAGGGAGCACCACTCCTATGGAGCCATCTTCACCTCCACATAAAACAGAGCACTTCTCTTAATATATTCAAATGTAATCACAAATTCACCCCTGGTTTTGTACCAATGGCCCTCATGAACCCAGACAGCCCTCATATCCTGTTATGTCTGTTGCAATATGTGTATTCACTCCCCCATTTGTCAACACCAAGTTGTTGTCCTACTTTATCAATAGGTCTTGCAGCTGCTGCCTGAATGCAGCCTTTTCCTTACTATCACAAGCGTGCTGTGGGACATAGGCTGAGATTATGAATACTACTATCTTTACCCTAGAGTTTGATTGCCATGAGTCTGTCACTATTTCTAACGAAATCCCTGACTGTCTTCTGATATCAACACAATTCCCACACTATTTCTAGTCTGTCCTCCCTAAATAGTCCTTCCATTTTCTTTCCTGCATACAGAGGATGTCCTTAGTTTGTGTTTGGCAGGTTGATTGACTTTGTGCCCATTTTTGTCTCTACAAAGCTATCCCAAGTAACCCAAGCTGGGCAACTGGACACCAGTAGGCCAGTAGTTTATTCATCAGGGCTGTTGGGTTTTATGGTAGAAACACACTGGCCAATAGAGGCACATAGACCTCTTCCACCATTAGAATGGGTTCCTGGTGGACGTCAAAATAGACCAGGTCCTCAGCTCACTTTTCACAGGCAGATTACCCATGCCCATTTTTGGGGACATTAGTCAACATGACCAAGTCATGTTGCTAATGTCTAAGTGTTTAAAAATAACAGCATAATTTTTACCTGTGGATACATACATTTTTGTTTGACATATACATAATTCTTTCAAAAATATAGCATGCATCATAGAATAGCCAAATCCCCATGGTCCCCACAGCCCAGGCTATATATATATATATATATATATATATATATATATATATATATATATATATATATATATATATATATATATATATATATATGTGGGTTTTGACACAGGCTTAGTAGTAGCCTATGCTCTGAATCCCCTTACTCTAAAACTAGTCATGCTCAGAGATGTGCACAGAAGGTCAATGTAGCTGTGGTTGTGCTGGGGGCTGGGGATGGTATGGTTATTATTACTTTAACTTTCCTTACAGACGCCAAAGATGTATACAGGAGGTTACTACACTGTTTAAGTGCAGCAAGTTGAACTAAATTGCTGTGACTGTTATATTCCTATCTTCTTCATAATCAGTCATTAGATTTGTATACAGTGGCTATACTTGTTGTGGTAGGAATAAGAAGGCATGCTGTTTATATACGTGTGACAGCAACAGGGTGAACTATGTTAATGGGTTATTTTGTGCATTGACTTTCATCCTAGTTTGATATCAGAGTGCTACACAGAAGGTGGCCGTCTTTTGGAGGTAGGGGCAAGGAGACGTGCTGTACATGATGACATTTTGGACAACAGCCACTTGAACTTTATGACTACTGCTATTTGTCCTTGACGTTCATCCCAATTTAAAACCAGAAGGGTACACAGAAGGTGAATAATTTATTTATTTATTTATTTATTTGGGGGGTATGGAGGCAAGCAGTATTCCCAAAATGATTTGAATATCCTCATAAGTACTTGTCTCCCAGTCTACTGTAAACTTGTTTATTCATTGAAAGAAAAAAATAAGCTTGAATTTGTTTCCTTATTCCATTTTTACTTTTTTTTCAGGCTATCATTGGATCAAAAGGTTAAAAAAAGCACCTCAGAGCACGTAAAACACCTTAGCTTCTGAAAACTACTAGACTCCTAGACCCTTTCTTAATTCAGTCATGTCCTCCACAGTTATTACAGGACAAACCTGGTCAGCTCTAATGTGTTCAGGTGATACAGAAAAAGCAGAAGAGCAAGATAAAATGTGATAAAAGGTTAAAAAAAGGAATCTGGATAGTGTAGGGAGGTCAGAATGGGGATGTTTGGGGGCACCTGGGGATGTATGAGAGGGAGATGTGAGCAATGGAACTCATCATGTAGGCTGCTTGCCCTGAGTACATTTTTTTACATATTCAACCAGCTAGCTGATGTAGACCATACTGTGTCCTGGTAAGAAAAGGAAACTGGACCCACCATTCTAGATTGCAATTTAAACCACTAGTAGGGCATAAAGAAGGTAGCAGGGACAGACATGCAATGCCAACAAGAAACTGACAGTGTAGGTATGGGCACAATAGGTGGGGGCAACATCAGAGAAACACAGACAAACAGAGAGAAAACAACAGGTGACAGGGAGGATTGGACAAGAAACACAGTATTGGGGGTCACACACAAATAAGTGGAAGACAATGATGGAGGACAGAGAGAGTAAGCTAAAGAGGGCCTACCAAACTGACCCAGATGGTGACCAACTCAGATATCAATCATCTCCCTGACTGATATCATGGGTAGGTGTCACCTCTGCTGTCCAAGTGGATGGACTGGCTGCTGTGTGACTCTGTCAGCCACAAAATGAAATGCGACAAGGTTCAAATGTGTTTGTTCAGCTACCAGTTCATGTCAGTCCTGACCAGCTATCTTGTAAGAAAACTGGCATGACATGAGTAAATTAGAAAGAGTACAGAGGAAATATACCAAGGAGATGTGAAAATGTAAGTTGTTATGAAATATTAAAATATCTGAACTTGTAAAATATTTCATATAGATATGTAAGGGAAGACCTTATTTAGATACATAGGGCATTCAAAGACAATTACCCCTGGGAATATTTTGAGGTTATCAAAGGGTAGTAGAGAATCATCTCAGGTATCTTGTGTAGGAAATTGC
Source organism: Protopterus annectens (assembly GCF_019279795.1). NCBI lineage: Eukaryota > Metazoa > Chordata > Ceratodontiformes > Protopteridae > Protopterus > Protopterus annectens. The sequence goes on from NC_056737.1 coordinate 1,290,482,416, forward strand.
ATAGGAATGAGAGATGCGTTAATCTGAGAGAGTAGCTGATGAATAAAATAGGCTACCAAATTATATTAAAGGATGAGGATAAGGCAGTCCATACAGCCTATCTGGACCTCACCAAGGCCTTTGTCACCATCCCTCACTCTGGAATCATAGATAGACTTACTAAGCTGGGCATTAATCCCTACGTCACTCGAGGGGTTGTCAACTGGCTTACTGATAGAACCCACACTGTAAAAGTAGCCGACTCCAAATCCAGCTCCAGACATGTGATAAGTGGAGAACCTTAGGGTTCAGTCCTGGGACCACTCTTGTTTGACATCTACTTCTCTGAAGTACAGGTCATCACTAAGGGACTCTGGTTAACAAAGTTCGGAGATGACTACAAACTGGGAGCCATTATTGAATCCCCAAATGATGTGGATACTCTACAAAAGGGCCTTACAGAAACAGATGCTTGGTGCCAGAGTCATGGGCTCAAGCTCAATGCCAAGAAATATATAGTTATCCCCTTTAGGAAAAAACATGTACACATGAATTACCACATAGGTGGCAGTACACTAAACACCGAAAGTGTGAAAAGAGACTTATGGACACAGGTGGACAGTGATTTCACCTTCGATAACCACATTGCCACAACAGTCAGGAAATCCTTCTATGTGGCACACCTCATCACTAAGGGCTTTCATCCAGAAAAAAGGAGGTCATTGTCCCACTATACTCATCCCTCATTAGACCCATTATAGAATACAACACCCCATTTGGTATGCACCTCTCAAGACATCTGCAACAACTGGAAAGGTCACAGAAATACCTCACTAAAAGAATCACAGGTCTAAAGCAGATGCCCTATGCTGACCGACTTAAAAAACTCTAGCTATACTCTGTCACATATTGTCTACTCAGAGGCAATTTCTGCTTAACATACAAGGCCATGTCAAACCCAGAGCTGTTGGACATGCTACACTTAAAGAAATCCCAAACCCTCAGAGCCACAAGCTCCAGGGATCTAAACCTTGTCATCACAATAAACAAAACATGCTGGTGGGATAGATTCCTGACCCAGAGACTCCCCAAACACTGGAATAGACTGCCCATACATGTCAAACAGAGCGCCTCTTTGGCCCTCTTCAAAAGGAACCTTAACGATTGGATGGGAGAAAGGAAATTGACCCTGGGGATCACATCTGTCACCCTGCTAGACAGGGGGCCAGGGAAGTAAATAGTGTGGGAAGAAATAGCCAGGGAATTGTTATGGCTAGACTTGTATAGGCCCTAGGGCCGATAGCCTAGTACCAACCTATGAACCTATGAATCTATAAAGCAAGCACTGGTTAAGATATGTTATAAGAACAACTCAGGAACTTATTATAGTTTTTGTATATTGGCAGACTAGAAGGGCATTTTTTCCTGTTCCCAAAATATTTGTGTGTATATATGTATGTGCACCTGGCACTGTATGACCCAGGAGAACCCTCTATGGAACACTCATATAGGAGGGGACTCCACCCCTCTACCCTCCAGGAGTGACCATGGAGGCCAGCAACCAGTCTTTTAGGTCACGTTTGCCAGGGTGGGATTCATCCTTCTGCAGAGAGGCAGGACTGGGGATTGCTGCTGACCAACAGCAGGAGTACTGGGCAGTGCAGATCCAAGTGGCTGCCACTGTATCAATTCTGCACCACAACTGACACTGCAGTGAGAGGAAACAAAGAAGCAAGAAAAAGAACATGTCACAGATTAGAGCATGTGTGCAACGCAGCTTTATTTCAGTTATACTTTAAATCATCTACATACCTCACTTACCCCACTGCCTTCAAAGTTTGACACGTCTCCTTAGGCAGGCTTCATGGTTAAATACAATTTCAACTATCAGTGTAAAATAAATGCCAGGCAGTAAACAGTATGAACTATCCCTGACCACTGACTACAATGACAACAACAGGCGCTATTCAGAATGTACAAGGCAAAACCATATTTGGCAATGTTTCAATAATAAATTGGATCCCTCTCTCTTACTTAAGTCTCATAGTGGTAGGGCAAGTTGGGGTGGTACCACCCCAGCTCACTATACCTGTGCTGGGGTGATTGATGCTAGCGGCATCACTCAATGCCCTGGCAAGCTTTGCAAGGCATCGGTCTTAAACAGGGGGTTATCATACTGCCCCATCAGGTGCTCCCTATAATTCCTCTGCAGCAGCTGGAGAAACAGTTTTGTTTCCTGGTTGCATCAGATTTGAGCCCTGCTGCAAGTCGTACTTGAAGAGGCCATATACACTGTACATGTTTGCACAAAAATAACAATGGTGAACCCCACATGCTTGGCCACATGTGCTGGTACACATGATGTGCATCATCAAGCAGCAACACTGTGCAACAGGAAATATCACTAGCAAAGACTGAACAGGGATACTGAGATGCTCGTGCTAAATCATGTCATTAGCATCATTACTGTACTATGAGGCCTATTTTAACATTACAGTAAGAGCCTTCACCATATTGTGAAAGACTGCATTACAACATGGAACTTCAGAATTAGAATCTAGATGAATGGCAAGCAGTGGCTACATGACTATTGCTTCTGTTTGTATGGCACAGAGTTTGAATGGTGACAATATTTTAGCAAATAGTTCTTTGGCCACCAAAAGGGGCTAGAGACTGTGCTGAGATTTTGAGGCTGCAGATACACTGTCTGATCCACATATGCAACCCACAGATGTTCACATCTTGTCATCAGACTGATAGACCAGCAATGGCTTTAAAAGTTTACTACATTGGAGACAGAGATGTTATTACAGGCCCCACACCCACTCACACACACACACACACACACACACACACACACACACACACACACACACACACACACACACACTCACACACACTCACACACACACACACACACACACACACACACACACACACACACACACACACACACACACACACACACACACACACATGTGCCACTAATACACACACACAGATCATGTATATCCTTCAGAAAAGTAAATCAGATAAGGCTGTCTGGGTACTAGGTGCTGCAGGAAGGAAGCAGACTAAAACATCACTGTCGTGGGAAGCCCAGTTGTATCACAGTATGATACTGGATGCTAAAACCAAGGCACAAGATATGGAAATAGGCAGGTTCACCATAAGTGGTGAACTATCAACACAGAGGTGAAGTAATTCCTTGTATCCTTGCCCAGGGCAAGTGAGGGAATGCAGGCTGTTATTTGCATGTGAGAAATGGGCTATTGATAATTGCCTAGGTGTCTGTAAGGGATGTACCAGATTAGTACTAGCATCTTCTGTTGCTATAGTATAGTGTACTGACCCACTCATGAGAATTTTACTCAGAAGAACACATGTGCATATCTGCTCATCATGTGCAGCAGGGCTGCAAACACAATAACCTGCATCAAAAGCTATGTCTTTGTCCATCGTCTATGCAAATAATTGCCAAGAACAGTCTATGTGCAACTTGTTAGTGGGAGTGATGTGTATAATCCAGATTAACACAGATATATTATCTTTGTGCTTTCACAGGTTCCTCTGGCTGCAGGCCAGCACAAGAGGTCAAGCAATGCAAAATTTAAATAGGTCATTTTGGCTGATGAACATGGCATCATGCAGATGGCATGGTCTGAAGACACAGTGACAATGCCAACACTAGAAGGTACCCAAGCATTCCCCACAAATGAGATAATGATGGAGTCACACTGTGTTTAAGATGCATGCACCCATCATAGGAGAGAGATGTATAGGTGGCTATCACCATCATGACTCCAGGGCATTCCCTAATCTGGACGTCACCCTTGGCATCAATCAGCAGATGTGCAGGTCAGTGATCCAGGCATACACAGCCACTATGCACATGATGTCAAAGATAATGTCTGTGCTACGTGGCCTCCATGAGGAAATTGTCTTTTATTTATTTATTTATTTATTTGACATTTGGTTATCAGAAAAGTCTGACTGGGTAGGTAACCCATTTTCAGCGGAGACCTGGGGAGAAAATCTCTATTTACTACTGTATGATACAAACTACAATACAATATAATGCAGTAGTACAAAATAATAGACTAATATGCAGTAAACAATATAGAGATAATGTCAAGAAAGGAAAAAAAAACATTTCAAGGAAAAAACAGAAATAAGAATCCAGTGGTACAAAAACATTAGTTTGCTATGCAGTTACTTTGTAGGTATATTTTGCACATGTTTTACATTTGGAAGATAGCTTGTTGTCCACGAAAATCTGTACTTTGCATATATATATATATATATATATATATATATATATATATACATACATACATACATATTTACATGTAGAAACGTTGACAGTTGTTTTAGGTATGAGTAGTTTACAATAGAATACAGATACCTTTGTTTGAAGAAAACTAGAGGGTGAATGGCAGATATGGCACAGTTTAAGTATGAAATAATGAGTTTTGGCTATAAATGAAATATATATATAGTGGATAGAAAAAGGTTTAGAATATGCATTAGTCTGAGAAGAGAGGTGTAAGTAATGAGAATAGTAAACATTGATAGAGAAGTGGATGGCAGCAAATTTGATAGAGATGTGAAATAGAAGATGGCAGGGATGAACAGATGAAAGTTGAAATTATAGCATAGTGGATTGCAGTTAGCTAGGCTTTTTACAGGGGCAATTTGACTTAAGTAGTTGTTTTAGCTTGAATTTAAATCTTCTATGATTTAATGTGGATCTAATAACTAGTGGTGGTGTGTTACATAACATAGTAACTGAACAGGAGTGAAAAGATGGTCCTGCAGCTTTATTTGGCTTATATAAAGTTAATAGGTGTTTATCTTGAGAATGTAAGCTTTGGATGGGAGTGTAGTCTTGGAGTACACAGTTTATGGAAGGGAACATTTCTGGACTATAGTTTATTTTATGAGCCATGATTAGTTGCTGATAGTTGAGTTGTTGAGATAGATTTAGCCATTTAAGGGGAGCAAGGACAATACAGTGATGAATTTGGAAAGGCAGACATGTTGCAAATTTGGCAATTTTATTGTAACAGTATTCCAATTTGTTTATTAATGTGATTTGCAGGTTGGCGCTATATAGTAAGGAAGGTAGCAGCTATGCGGTTTTTAGTGTTCTTTTAGTATTTAGGTTCATAATTTTTTGTGCCGAAATAGCATACCCAATTTTTTTGATGATATTTTGGATATGCGGGTCAAAATTCTGTTTATTGTCTATTGTTACCCCTAATTGTTTGGCATTGGGAACAAGTTCTATTTCTCTGTTATTGAGGGAATATATTTTTTATTTATTTATTTATTTGACATGTATTTACTAGGATAGCCTGACTCGGTCACATAACCTGTTTTCAGTGGAGGCCCGGGGAGAAATGTTCCATGTAAAAGCTTAGTTACACATATAATAAACAAGTTCCACATGTTTGACTTTGTTACACATTACATTATACCATAATAATATATTACATATATAGGAACAGTAACAGCTTGTGTTGTAACAGTAGAGTATTTATAGTTAGTATTTATGCACAAACTGAGATAAGCTTCTTGGGTAAATAGTATTTCCTTAAAGTATGTACAGTTTACATTTATACACCACTAAATTAAACCTGGGCAGTTAGTTTTTCCTTAGGGTATCTGTCAGTGTCATGATCACATTGGAGTGGAAATAGTAAGAGTATTAGTCCTCAGGTAGATGTGTAAGTTGCTGGAGATAGAGTGGTGCTTTTTTTGAAGTCAGAGGAGTAAGAGTTGGGTGCAAAGAGAAGCAATTTGGTTTTGTTTGGGTTTAGTATAAGATTCACATTACTGAGACAGGTTTCAGTGGAAGTAAAAGCAGTTTGTGTTACTTGTTTTAGATGAGTAATATTATTTGCAGTAGATATGATCGCTAAGTCATCTGCATATTGAATAATTTTTCTTTGACAGGAGGCAGTATGGAGGTTATTTATAAAGATGTTTAAAAGGAGGAGTCCAAGGATGGAACCCTGAGGGACACCCGTTTTGTTGGGGAGGTACAGTGAATGACAGGTATGCCATTTTACACACTGCTATATTTGAGATAGATATCTTTGGAACCATTGTAGAGAAGAGTTAGTGAGTTTTAGATTAGATAGTACCTGCAATAGTTTTTGGTGTGACACTGTATTGAATGCTTTTGAAAGATCAGGAATACTGCAGATATTGGAGGTCCTACATCCCTGGCTCTATTGACCGTGTCAGTGAATGATAAGGATATTAGGGCTGTTGTACTATGTGATGGTCTGAAACGTGTTGTGTGGGTGTGAGTAGCCTGTTAGAAATTAGACTGTCAAGGAGTTGCTTATGTATACATTTTACCAAGATTTTGGAGAGAGGAGACAAGATAGGGATGGGATGATAGTTAGTCAATTAATTTGATTTTCCTCCTTTATGCATGGGAGTAATAATTAAATTCATCCAAATTAGTAGGACATAAGATTCTAAGATTGATCTGCTTATGAGAATATTAACCCAGTAGGCTATAGCGTCAGCTGCTAGTTTTAAATATCCGGATAGCAGCTTGTCAGCAGAGAGGGAGCTGGGTTTTATTATGTGCAGTAGATGCCATATATAGTAGGTTATGGATACTGGTTGCAGTGTAAGGGATGTTAGTTTTGATGGCAGGGTTGAAGTTGTTTGGGAAGAGGGTGTAGAGAAAGTGGATTGGTTGGGATTGGTATTATGAGGTATTGTTGTAAGGTTGCCAGTATTTGTAGTGCTTGTAATGCAAGATTTGCTAGAATTATTAACCACATTTTATATACTTTCTATGAAGAGTGTGTTAAACATTATGGCTATTTGTGAAAGGTATTTGTCTGTTACTGGTGCAGGATTTTGTTTATACATGGAGTGAGCAGTGTTGCAATAGTGGACCAAAACTTTTAGGGTTGCTTTTGTGGTCATATAATTGCTGAGAGAAATATTGTTTCTTATCTGCAATTATAAGCTTTTTTGCTTAGTTACATAGTTGCCTATAATTTTGCAAGTATATCTTTTTTTGTTTCATTGGAATTCTGTCCAAGCTTTATCCCTTTTTTTGTAGAAAATGTTTTGTAGTTTTTGTGAACCAGGGTGTATGGTTGACTTTGGTTTGCTTTGCATGGAGTGGGGCAAGACTATTGAGGGTATCTAAGAATAATTGGTTGACATAGTTGACCGCCTTATCTAAGGGTAGTGTCATAGGTTCATAGGTTCATAGGTAGGTACTAGGCTATTGGCCCTGGGGACTATACAAGCCCAGCCAAAAAGGTACCCTGGCTTTTGCCACCCAAGAAAATTATTTTCCTGTGCCACTGTCGAGCAGAGCCACAGAGGTGGTCCCCGGAGTGAATTTCCTATTTCCCATCCAATCATCAAGACTTTTCTTGAAGAGTGCTAATGAGGAGCTTTGTTTGATATAGATAGATAGTTTATTTCAGAGTATAGGAAGTCTCTGGGACAGGAATCTATCCCTCCGGCATGTTCTGTTTATTGTGGTGACAAGGTTTTGGTCCCTAGAGCATGTAGCTTGGAGGGATTGGGATTTCTTTAAGTGGAGCATGTCCAACAGCTCTGGGTTTGACATAGCTTTGTATGTTAGGCAGAGATCACCTCTGAGTAGGCGATATGCGATGGAGTAAAGCTGGAGTTTTTTGAGAAAGTCTGCATAGGGTATCTGTTTGAGGCCGGTAATCCTCTTTGTGAGGTATTTTTGCGGCCTTTCCAGTTGTTGTAGATGTCTTGTGAGGTACATACCAAAAGGGGCATTGTACTCTATAATGGGTCTAATGAGTGATGAGTACAGGGGAACAATGACCTCTTTTCTTCTGGATGAAAAACCTTTTGTGATGAGGTGTGCCACGTAGAAGGATTTCCTAACTACTGTGGCAATGTGATTATCAAAGGAGAGACTACTGTCCACCTGTGTCCCAAGGTCTCTTATCACACTTTTGGTGTTAAGTATACTACCACCTATGCTGTAGTTCATGGGTACAGAGTTTTTACCAAAGGGGATGACAATGCACTTTTTGGCATTGTGCTTGAGACAATAGGATGGGAGATCGTAGGTTTACCCCGGGTATCACTTCTGTGTCACTGTTAGACAGAAGTGCAGTATACTAACCTCGAAAAATGGCATAGCAAAATTAATTTAAAATGGGTGGCAAAAGCCATACACACTCTGGCTAGGCTTATAAATGCCCTAGGCCAGATAGCCTAGTATGAACCTATGAACCTATGAACCTATGAATTGCTTTGACACCAGACATCTGTCTCAGTGAGGCCCTTTTGTAGGATGTCCACATCATTAGGAGTTTCGATTATGGCTCCTAGTTTGCAGTCATCTGCAAACTTCATTAGCCAAAGACCTTCTGTGTTAGCCTGCACTTCAGAGAAGTAGATACCAAACAGGAGAGGTCCCAGGACTGAACCCTGTGGTACTCCACTTGTCACTGGTCTGAAGTCGGAATTAGAGTCTGCTACTTTCACAGTGTGGGTTCTGTCAGTGAGCCAGTTGGCAACCCATCTTGTGACATAGACATTTATACCTAGTTTAGTGAGTTTATCTATAATTCCAGAGTGGGAGATGGTATCGAAAGCCTTGGCAGGATCTAGATAGGCTGTGTGAACCACCTTACCCTTGTCTACAGCTTTGATGACTGCTTCAAAGAAGTCTATCAGGTTTAGGAGACATGATCTGCCTTTTACAAACCCAAACTGGGTGGGGTCCTGCATTTGGAGATTACCAATGTCTTTGTTTATAAGTTCCATGATGATATGTTCCATGGCCTTGCAGACCAAGCTCGTCAGGCTAATGGAGTGGTAGTTCTTGAGGTACGTGGTGGCTCCCCCCCCTTGTGGAGTGGGATAACCGTCGCTGTGTGCCATTCAGCAGGCACAAAGTCTGAGGTGAGGCTATGATTGAACATGGTACTTAGGTGGGGTCCAGTTCGTTCTGTAGTTCGTGTAGAACGCAGCCTGGGATGTTGTCTGGTCCCATGGATGCTGTGTTCTTGGCTTTGGAGAGTATGGTTTTTACCTATGCAGCCATGATTACAGGAACTTTGCATTCTTCCGGTATAGAGTAGGGCTCTTTAGGTGGTGAGAGGCGGGTAAAGTTAGCACTGAACTGTCTTTAGCATTGTCTGGTTTAAAGGTTTAAGTAAATTGACAGAGTTTGACTAAATCTGGATAAGTTATGGGAAGTTTTGTACTTATGAGTTTTGGGTTGATGAGTAATAGTTATGTAGGTTTATGTTAGCAAGTGGTCACTTTATGTGCCTGGGAGGGTGCTTGAGTTGGAGTAGTTTTTAGTTTTAGTGACTCAGATCCAGTCTAGAATGGAATTTTGGTCACTACTTTTATGAATTCTAGTTGGAGTTGTGATTAACTGTGTGAAGCCTGATAAACTGAGACTATTTGGAGGGAATAGCTAGAGATTTAATTTTGCCAATTGATATTTACATCACACATGATGATAGTTTTGTCACATGTAGTTTAGGATGTACAGGACAGTATATTTTCAAGTGTAGTCAGGTTTTGACCAGGCGGAATGTATAAAGGTTTTATACAGATTCATTTGTCATTGTTTAGTTTTAAGAAGGTAATGAGGATTTCGGCACTGTTGAATGTGGGGATGGCTTTAGTATATGGAGTAATGGTATATGCAGATGAATAAATTAGAGCTAATCTACATGCTTGTGGGTTCTATCAGACCTTATAATGCTAAAAACTTTAACACTCTGAAATATCTAACTTCCCTTAATTTAACTTTTCTCCCTTTCAGTGTTATGTATCCTCAGCTACAGGATGAAATTTAAAGAAAAAAAAGCCTAATTCTAATTGTATATCAACATGTATATATTGTACCTGGATGTAAATCATTGTTATTTTTGTATTTTGTATAATGTTGCTTACTAGTAACTTGAATCTGTTAGCAGTCATTATGTAACTTTATCTCATCAATGTATATGTAATATGTGGAGCTTTCCTTCCCGGGCCTCCACAGAAAATGGGCACTCCTAGGTCCAATGGACTTTTTTGGAAAATAAATGCAAATAAATAAATAAATAATATATCCAGGGGGAAGTAGTTCTGTATTGCAGATTTTTTGTTTTAGCCAAGTTTCAGTGCTGGCAAGTATATCAGGATTGTGATGTGGTGGAGGTCTGTTATTTTATGACACATGCTCTGTATATTTAGTGTGATTAAAAATAAAAAGGTAGGAGTGGGTTTATTATTTTTGTATATGGTAGTGAGAGGGCCTGTGTTTGGGTGAATATTTTTACATTAAGAGAGAGGACTGAGGTTATAGAGTAATAGTACATTGCCATTATAGGTGGTACTTTTGTTTTTATTTTTATTAGATAATTATATTTACTATTGCAGAAGTAGTGTAAAATTTTATACTGTGTAAGGTGGAGGATATTTGGGTTCAGTAGACTGGGTGATATATCAGAGTAGCTATTAGTATGTATGTGAAGGTGACTGTTAGATGTGATTGAGCTTATGGTGGTAGTAATTTTTGGTCATTTAGTGAGGTGGTTTGCATCAGCATAAAAAGACTTACTTTAAGACAGAGTAGGCTTATTGCATAATAGTAATGGTTTACCATGTTTGAGAATAAAAATTTGGGGGCTAATGGAGAAAGGGAAGTAAGGTGCTAGTTTTATGTGTAATTGGGTTAATTGGGGAAGGAGTGTAATAGTAATGTGGGACTGAGTGTGACTGGTTGCAATGGTGGTGAGGGAGGAGTTATGGTTAATATAAATGTAATTGAACAGGAGGTGGGTGGGAATGGCGGAAGCAAAGTGATCCAGAGTATAGCAAGAGTGAATGGAGCAGGTAGGAACCTGTTCAGTAAGACAACGTCTGCAAAGAACCAATCAGGAGTACTGGATGTTTAATCATTGGTAAGACTGTAGTTCAGGAACACCTAAGCAGTATTTATTTATTTCCAATAATAAAAAAATTAAAAAAACACTTTATGTGGGGCTTGCTAGCTTTTATGAGAAGGGAGTTGTTTTAAGTGACTGCAGAATGCTGCTGTAGATTAAAATTAGGAGAATTGCAGGATATTTTAGAAAGGGTCACAATATGCAAATGCTGCAGAGACTGCAGGACATTCTGCAATGCATGCAGAGTGACTTGGCATATAGGGACCTGAAGCAGACATGATGGCTTCAGGTAGTGGTGGTCCAAATGGCAATCTTTGGTACCTGCATGAAGATACTGTCAATTGCCACCATGGTTGTGCTAGGGGAGAGATGCATGGTGCTTGATCACAAGCCACATATATGAAGATAGAACAGACTATTCCAGTCCCCATTTTCCATGGGGTACCACAGAAGCCCATTATTCTGCTGATTCTTCACCCACTTCCTTCTCAGCTGCTGCCATAGATATGTCAGGCAGTATTGCAGTGCCCCATGTTGTAATTCCTTTTGTAGCACCATAATATGTAATATGGCACAGACAATAAATGTCTTACTGCATGTCTCTGATGCATACTGCAGTTTGTCACCAGATATATCCAAAAAGTGAAAGCAAGTCAAAACGCACTTTTGATGACATTCCATGTCTGTGACAGTGACATGTTACATGCTGTCGCCACTGTGGACAGATGGTTATGGATGGAGGTCACCAGCCATGTTTCAGAGATATTTCTGGTATCTCCTGCAACAACAGCACTTGACACCTGTCACTCGTCCAGTCAGCATAAAACCGACAAGCATTTGTGGGTTCTGTTCAAGCATCTTTATTATGTACAAGCACATCAGGATTGAGTCTTAATAACTTTAACTTAGATAAACTTATAAACAAACTAGCTATCTCACTCATACATAGTCACTATTTTTGCATCCAAGACAGAAAAAACAGTGGCATTCGGTATTAGGGCTGAGACTTTCTCGACTGTACACATAGGATGATGAGGTCTCTTTAATGCCTTGTGCAAATCTCTTGGGTCAATGCATATTCTGATTTTGTCTGAGCCTTTTTTGTGGGCTGCTATCATGGACAACACCCATTCAGTTGGTTCTGTAACTGGACAAATTATACCTTGCTGCACCATTTTATCCAGCTGAACTTTGACTTTATCTTGCTGGTCTGATCACTGGACTGACCTCTGGGTCTAACTTCATAGAATACACAACTGGAAGTCTGCCTAACTTGTCATCGAAACCATCAGCATACCCTGAGAAAATAGCTTCAGTAAAATTGGAACTAGGATATGTGCTTATATGATGAACTTATTTGGGCAAAGGAAGCATTTTCATTTTTAAACTGTCTCTGAGACCCAACAATGACTGCACAGGTCTTTGGACTACACAGAATAGAAGATGTAGCAGTTCCTAGCCAAATAACATGAAAGCACTACTGAGCCTTCAGTTTGAATTTCTTCAACTTCATAAGCAACAAGTTTTGCACAACTGGCCACATTAAGTTACTCGCCAGCTCTCATCTTAGCAAAAGTGTCTGCACATTGTCGAAAGTTTTCAGATACCCGACTAGAAATGCAGTGAATGTGCAATGAGCGAATGCACATTGACATTCGCTCATTGCTGATTTGGCATTGTGGGTGCAAAGTGCACTATAGTGGGGATCGGGAAGTGGACCATTTCTCCACTGTAGTATGACCTGGAAGTTAGAATAATAAAGTAGGGTATGCATGGGGGGTGCAGGGGGGCTTGCATTATGACCTGTATTCATAATTGTAGTTCGAAAATCAGTGAATCTGGTTTTAGATTTGATGATTTTCGAACATTGGTGTAGTTCGGAATGACGGTTTTCCTCATTCCGGTTCGCACAAAGGGCCATTCGGCAGGTTGATTTTCAACCTTTCAAAGGTAAATTTGATAGATTTGATTTGAAAGATGATAGATTTATCATTGATCTGGACAGTACAAAACACTTTGTTCTTTGCCAACAAATTTACTACATTAACTTTTTCACCAATTACTGACATGCTATCTAAGTAGAAAGCAGAGATGCAACTCTCTATATGATCCCCTTGCTTTTTTGAGTGATCTTTCTTTATAACTGTGTGAGGTTTACTTGATTTGCAAAACTTTTGAAAATTGTTCCATTTTTTACACTTCTGGCATTGCTGACCAAATGCTAAGCACTTTTCTCTTTTAGACTTATGTTTGGCACCACAATTGCAACAGTTAACAATAAAGCATGATTTGGGTTTTGCTGACTCACCCTTGTACTGCACCGATCATGCCCTTTTCTTAGAATTTGCTAGAAAACTTTTACCTGCCACACCTGCAGGGGTTGCAGCTGCCATGTGCTTAGGCCTGCTTCTGCTTGCCACGTGTTGCGTGCTGTCTACATTTGCTCTGGAGTCTGCTGAAACCATGCTCTTATCACTTTCAAGCATACTTGCGTGCCTTTCTGTAACTTCATGGATTTGACAAATCTCAATAGCTTTTCTTAGCATTAAATCACTGTCAGAAAGAAAAATCTTTCTCACTGCAGTACAATTAATACCACACACAAGCCTGTCCATCATTAACTCATCTTTTAAGTCACCAAACTTATACATTTCAGCTTTGTTTCTCAGGTCACTAATATAAGCTGAAAAAGTTTCTCTTTGCTTTTGATCTCTTGTGTAAAACAAATGCCTTTCTAATGTAACATTTGTCTGGGGGTTACACATTTCCCTGAATTTGCATTTCAAACACTCAGGGTCTTCCCTTGATTCAGCCTGTCCAAGAATATGAAGGTTTTCACCTTCTCCTTCATGTTCTGCCAGTGCATACACAAATGAATGTGCTCTTTCACTGGTCTCTGACCCAGCTAGGTTTAGCAAAATGAATGCCCTGGTGCATGCATCCTTGTCAGAATAAGCTGCTTGTATAAAAATATAATACTCTTGCTCAAATATTCTCCAATTATCTGTAATATTCTGATCGAATACAAGTGATGATGGCTTTCAAAATCCATCTCCCATGCTAACAAATGACAGTAAAACACAAAACAACCCAAGTCCACTTTTAACTGTATGAACATACACACTTGCACATGTACCTGAACTTTATGCCATTATTTGTAACTATGCCCAATAGCACAACAAGCCTCTGAATAACTGAACTTTGTGAAATAAGTCTCTCAGGCACAAAAATACTCTTGAAATCACTGTAATGTAAGAAATCACCTCTTATCAGTGTAAGAATCATTTCAAAATAACTGCACTGTGCACATAAACTGGGCAGATGAAGCTCAGAGTAAAAACATTTCGAAGTAATTGCACTTTGCAAATAAACAGTACACAGCACACTGAAACATTCCCAAAATGGCTGTACTTTGCTAAGTCACTCTTTAAAGTGCAAGACACACTCTGTAATGGTGGCACTCTGTGAATAGACACACCCAGCACAAGAGACTTTCAAAATGGCTTTATTTTGACTGCAGTTTACAAAATAGTTGTACTTTACACACAAATAAACTCTTCAGAATAACTGCACAGTAATAAGCACACACTGTAAGCACGTTTGCATACTTTGAGATACTTCAAATAACTCTAGTTATGCCCTTAATAGCTTCAATCAATGCAAAATAGTAGTTTATGCCAAAACACAGTATCTTGCCAAAAATATGCAGTCTCCTTACTTTAGTTATGCTTAGTGTACCCTTTTTGTCCTTTATTATATTCGTTTTGCTCGTTTAATCTCTTTTTATGCCCATTATTCTTTTCTTGTGCTCGTTTTACTCTATAAACATGCCTGTATTACTATAAACATGCTTGTTTTACTTTAAACATGCCCATTTTAAAATTCCGAGGTAATTACAAACCCTTTATGTGCTTCTCTGATAATCGTTTTATCAAATATCTTAGTTTTAAAGATTTTTTTTAATTAACACATTTTTTGTGCCTCTCCCTTGATTAATAATGTGGTCTGTGCCCTTGTAATACTCCATTTTATCTTTTTTTTTAATAAATCACTTGTGCAAGTTTTCATTATCTTTGGTTAGTTTCTGGACCTTTTCTGTACTTGGTTCATTTAGTTTACCTTCACTATTAACTCTACACCTCATAGCTCTGAAAAGCAGTCTCTGGAATCTTGATTCTGACACCATGTTGTTCGGCCAGCAAGGATAAAGCAGATAGCCATTAGTGGGTTCTGTTCAAGCAGCTTTATTATGTAGAAATGCATCAGGATTGAGGCTTAATAACTTTAGCTTAGATAAACTTATAAACAAACTAGCTATCTCACTCATACATGCTCACTCGCTGGCTGCACTCTCAAAATGGCACTGAAGCTAGGATGTGCTTGCTATTTATATGCACATGGGGTCCTTGAAAATGCTTCTTAAAGGTATAACATACAAACACAAACACACACACACATACACACACACACACACACACACACACACACACACACACACACACACACACACACACACACGCACACACACACATGCATACACACACTATTCTAGAACACCTTTTTGAATGACCTGTTACCTATATCCACAGGAACAGTATATAGAGGAGTCCATGGCTGTGTGTGCACCTAGCATTAGATTACACTGGAAAAAGTCAACAAACATGAAATGCTGGTTTACGCTGCATGTGTGCCAGATATGGGAATCATGGGAACTGTCTGGATGATATGTAAACACATTGTATGTAATACCCTGTGCACTACACAACACCTTGCAGTTGATGTACAACAAACATGAAATGCTGGTTTACGCTGCATGTGTGCCAGATATGGGAATCATGGGAACTGTCTGGATGATATGTAAACACATTGTATGTAATACCCTGTGCACTACACAACACCTTGCAGTTGATGTACTGGAAGCTCATCTGGTTGATACACCAGATTCCATGTGGTGCAGGTAGGGCTTTGATTGCAATGTGCGTGCATTCAATGGCCCCCAAGACTTCAGGGGAAATGGGTTATGTTGTAGAATGTCCACACCATGGTGTTTGTTTCTTTCTACTGTATGTGGAAACCAAATATCCTCCTCCATATGTTGTAGCTCCGTGTCAAGGAACTGGGGAGGAATTTGTGAGAAAGACAATTGTCAGATACTGAAAAACCTTCACATCCACTGGAAAAGGCATTCAAGGCACCCTATGGATTCCATGCAAGGGAGACATATGTCACCTAATTGCTATATGGTACCTCTGACCTGATGGTAGCAATAAACAATGATCTGGTCATAAAGTTGATGTTATCATAGCCGCTGGTGGCATCTTCCATGAGACAGAGTGCAACAACCCAAAGCACAATAGACAGTGTCTCCAAAGCTGACAATTAACAGATGCTGTTTTGCTAATGCTAATGATACTCCTAGCATAATACGAGTCACGCTTCTGTGTGATTGGAAAATCCTGGAAATCAGAATAGATGACTGCTTTAGCTCCTTGCACTAATTTTATATATTTTTGAATTGTACTGCCATGTCTAAGTGCATCATTTGAATATGTGAGTGCTGCAATTAAAATGCTAATACTCATGTACATAATATTATGCTGTAATTTCATTAGGATGTACACTGCACTATTTGTCCTGTAGCTTGATCTACTTCATACGATCAACTTTTTAAAATGTTAAAATGTTAAAATTCATATTGACAAGACCATATGATCAACAATTCAAAAAGTCAAACAGTTTGTATCGAGATTGTGGTACAGAAGGGATTGGGGAATTTGCCCTTTTTTCAAACTGTAGTGTGATCTCAGAGTTGGTATATATAATTAACTGGAGGTGTGGGAGTGCAGGGTGACTTGCCCCCCCTACAAAACACCATATTGTTAGGAAATACCCACATCCAACACTCCTCCAGTATTGGCTTTTTTTCAGGTGTTTTTTGCTAAGAGGTTGACAGCTATGGTGAAAACTGAATTCACTAAATAGTAGCCATTTAAGTTTGTCTTCCTCTGTTTCAGGTGATTTGGCATAGTGGTATGTTTCTCTGACTGTTTTGCACAGGGTCCCCTGGGTTCAAGACGTGGCTGTGAAATGTATGGTGGTAACACAGCATTTTATTCTAGCAACTTTCCAACATTATACAAGCAATGTTTAAAATGTGTCCCTAGTTTTTGGCCTTTTGTCCCCCCCCCCCAATAAATTTTGGCTATTTCCAGATATCTTGTGCTGCAAAGTTCAGAGATACAGCTGAGTGTCAAGTAGATGTTACAAGGAACTGAGAGCTGCAGGGGAACAAAAGTTTAGTGCTGTTTATACTAAGTCTGCTTGCATTGTTAATAGCACAACAGGTAGTGTACTTGTGTTTGATGCAGAAGGTTGTGGTTTTTACTCCCACAGTAGGTAGATGTATTGCTGATACTGTACTGTGTTGTAAAGGGGGTGGATGCTGCAGTCCTTTTTGGCAAAGATACCTCGTAACTATGAACCTGTTATCAGTTTGCTAGCCATTCCCTATTGCGGTATTACTAGCTTATCATTTTTTTAATGCATGCAACATAGGCAATTTATTCTTCAAGGGCAACAGGCACTTTATTTGTAGATGAAACAATGACATATAAAGTTGTTTGCTAGCAGCAACCTCTTTATTAGTTACAGATTTCGTTAATGTGGATTTTACTACTTCAGAGATTGTGCATATTTACTGATACTGGTGGACTATAGAAGGTTGAGTAGACGTTTTATGATGGAAATGTTCTGAATTGGGCAGTTTTGTCATTGGTGCATGCATTTTGTTTCATTGTTTACTGGAAAAATGTTCAAAACAATAAATTTAAAATGCCCTCTAGCAACTGTACTATATTGTACAAAAAATATAATGTAATACAGTCAGGAAGGTGTATCAAAGAGCATGTGTATGTTTCATGTTCAAGGGGCCTATGATTTTGAAAACAGCCCAGAGTTAATCTTTATCTGCCACTGGAAAAATGTATTTTCTTTGAATGTGGGTTTTAATGCTGTTTCAATGCATGTGAGTTTCAAGGGCAGAGAAGTTTTAATGCTAAGTCTATTTTCATTGTGAGACTGCATTGCTTTGTTTAACAGATATCTATTAGGATTTGTGCTGTAAAATGCAAAATAAAACTTTCAAATGAAATCTAAATCATTCAGAAGTAAAGCAGTATGCACATTACAGTGTTTATGGTAAATGGGGCAAAATAACCAAGGAATGGGATGCTGGAATGGCTGCAGGGGGGAGGCTCCATTCGACCATGATTTTGTGAAGGGGGGGGTATAGCAAACTCAGACAGCCTTCCGGTTGAACTATACCTCTCAGTAGTCCATATTTTTGCAGAATGGATATTTGCTTATTATTTTTGGTTTGTTCCTCATAAAAATTGTGGTTTTCTAGCAAATCATTTAGGAATGAAGTCACTAAATGACAGACATTGAGTTTCAGATGTCATAACCTTCAGAAAAATGCATTCTAATGTAAGACCTGTTATTCTATCAACTGTCTTAAGTTTATACAAGAGCAATTTTTAGTAGTGTCTGTATATTCTCCCAATATATTTGGCCTTGTCCAGATTTCCTGCATTAAGAGGCTGAGAGGTATGTGCAAATCGCTTTGTAGAATTAGGAATATTCAAACCTCTCAATTGTCCCCAATTTTGGCTCAAAATGTTGCTCTTCCCTAATAATCCCTCCTCAAAATGGCAATTTTGGAATAAAATGTGGAGGGTTTACAATTATATATAACTGTAATGACCAGAGATATAGATTACTTTTATTTCAGAAATGCATGTAGATGCTCTTATTTTGTTAGCTGCTCAAGTTAACAGTGTTAATATTAAAAAGGTGTCCCTTTTTTGACAGGTTCCCAGCTGTATTGTGTGACAACTTCATATTTTTGCATCACATTTTTGGTATGTTTTCCATAAAATTGTGGTTTTCTGGCAAATTAGTGGCAAGTCATTAAAGATTGAAGTTAGAAAATAATGGCAGACATTTGAGTTTCAGATTTCATACCCTTCAGAAAATTCGTACTAATGCAAGATCTACTACTGTTCAATTATTTAAGTTAATAAGAGCAATATTTAAAAACTGTCCTTATTTTTGGGCCTGTGTCCCACTTCTAGTTCTATGTATGGCTTTGTCCAGATTTCTTGCTCTGAAGTTGAGAGGTATGAGTGTCAGAGCCATCACTGTCAGCCAGAGACATTTCAAATTGTGACATACTTGTTGCACTCCACTCCCCATTGTAGTGACTCTGGATGTGTCCAAGGAAGGCAAGGAGCAGTTATGCAGTGTAAGTGTGCAGAGTATTCCCCCATCCAAGGTAGACCACAAGTATGACTGTGGCTTTTCATCTGTCCTTGATTTTGCAGAATGTTCTGGTTTTCTGTCAGATTTTTATACTGTTGATTTATGCTTGTTATTATTCAGGAAATGCATGCTGTCACCGTGCCCTGTTGCTCTGTTTAAGTAGCAATGATTTAATGAGCATCAGGTAAGCTTGTTGGAGATTGTAAGATGCAAGTAAGCTTTAATAAGCATACTGTTAAAAAATTACCAGCATTGAAAGCCTTTTCGTTGTTGCCATGCAGAGAATATTTACATAACTAGATAATGTATAAGCCTTGGGTATTGAAATGCATATGACAGTATTTGTAATAAAAGGACAGGATTACAGTATTTTCAGAAGCTCATTACATTTATTGGAGACTTGCAGTCATATTTTGTTGAAGACTTGCAGTCATCTTTGCAGGCTTACCCGTAAACTAAACAGAATGCCAATCTATCATGTGTGGTCCATAACTTGTGCAGGAATCCTGTAAGAAATTTATCTTGAGCTTGTTTCTTGTTCGCTGTTCATTTTTTACTTTGATCATGTCTTTCCCATGAAACAAGTAGATAATTGTGTCAGGCAGCAGGTCTTTTTTGGATAAGAAACATTTTTACAAGTGGGGGTATCACAGAGATTGCTACTTTCAGCATGTTACTTGGTAATTTTATAAAGCTGAATATAAATTATAATTAGAACTGCAGTGCAAGGAGTAGTGGTTTGAGTTGAGTGCTGCTTGTTTATTTATACTTGATTTTTGACTGGCATTCCAGTAATGTATTTAAAAAGTAATTTATTTTTTCATGCCTCACAACCTGTTTTCATCTGGATATTAAGTAAGTTGTCATGTAGCCAATGCATTGAATATTTTTTCTTCTACATTTCATTTTGTCTTGATTGGACTCTCGTAATGACTGTTTGGCACCCAGGGCAGCATATTTAATTAAAGTTCCAGTTGTTGTGGTTTTGAGCATAGCTCCACCCCTTTCTAGTTAACCACACCCCTCCCCATTGGCCCCACCCATTCAGCTGTCTCCTGCAGCCCTCCTTGAATTTGGAGTCACCAGCCGCCACTGTCGTTAGGGATTAACAGAAAAAGAATATATGGTGTAGAAATCAAATCCTTTGCAGACTACATTGTAGTCTTCTCCTTATATTCAGTCTCTTAAAGGCTACTGAGAGGTGACCTATGCCTGGGCTATAAAGTATCCTCTGATTTAACCCTAATGGACCTATTGAACATCTGTAAAATAAATAGCACCAGGAACACCTGATCCAGAAAACTAAACCTTACTTTCAACATAAGTAGGACATAGTACAGGGACAGATGTGTGTCCCAGAGTCTTCCCTTCTCTAGACCAGGCTTCCTATCCATGTGCAGCAGAGTTTATCCCTGCACTTATTCAGATGAAACTTTGATCAGTGGCTGGGGAATCATTAATATATCCTTGTTCTTGCACCTATAGCTACACTAGAAAGAGGAATCTTGTAAATGCTCTGCCATCCATGGCCAAGAATATTATACCCCTACAAAATCCTTTGAGTCAAAATCCTAATATTCTACTGTGAGACTGTGATACATAGAGTACCATGTCATCACCATCGAGGATGAGTTGTAGATTGGAAGGTCATGAGTGACTTTCTTAATACAATTATAAAAGTGAATGGGAGCTAGGCTAGAACCTTGGGGTACTCCTACTGAAAGAGATATTGACTCAGAGAAGGAAGAGTTTAATTTAACTGTGAAGAATCTGTTCAACAAGAAGTCTTGGAACCAGATGATGAATTATTACTAATGCCAATGTTCTAAAAAGGAAGAAGTAGCAACTGGTGATTGATTAGGTGAAAGGCTTTTGTGATGTCAGCTAATATTCCTCCTTTCAAGTTCTCCTTGTCCATGTAGAGGAGAATGTTGTCTGTCAGTCACCACAGTGCCATCATTCCACTAAGACCTGTCCAGAATCCATAGTCCAGAGATAGTATTGTTGAATGCAGCTTGAGAGTTGGATATAAATTAGGTTTTTCTAGAACATTGTCAAGAGTAAGCTGAATAGAAATAGACTGAAGTGAGGTGCTTTGAGATTTAGGTTGTTTTTATGGGTGTGGGGGTGGGATTTGTACTGTTTTCCAGATGTTTAGCAATATATTTCATGTCGGGCAATTTTTAAAGATGTGATGATGAGGCTGAGTTAGAAATGCCCTTCAATGCCAGATAAACCAGGGAAAGATGTGGTCTAAACCTGGAGAAGACATGTTTATGTAAAATGTTTGTAGAGAGAGAGATGAAAAGAAGAGGTTATGGGAAAGAAGAGAAGGGAGTGGACTTACAGATGATACTTTCGGGGTAGCTAAGTAAACTCTGTAACAACATCAGAGCAGGTGAGTGGTCCTTGCTTAGTCTGAATTAGATTTAGAAAGGATTTGTTATCAAAGTATTTGAATCCAATGAACAGACTGACTTCATGCCAGAAATGTTTGGGTTTATTTAAAAGAAAACATTTCTTGGTTTTGAGATTATTTGTCTTGTGCCTCCATATGGATTGTTTAGTCAAGTTTCATAGTTTGGTAAAGGTGTAAAGGTGTCATGATTGTCAGGTTTGGATTATTTTCTCCATGACTCTAGGCTTCATCCCTCAAACTGAGTAGAAATTTAAGCTCTCTGGTTTTAGTTTAAAAAGTCATTTTAGTATGGAGAAGAGTTTGTACCTGAGATGAAGTATTTGGGTAAAGGTCATAAATCCTATGTTAGGGACTTGAATATTCAGTACGGTAGACCAGTTAAAGATTGTCAGATGACTTTTTAGCTTGGTGATATTTTGTGTGGACTGGGATCTAAAGGAGACCAGTTTGGGTAGAGGTTTTAGAGACAGATTACTGATATGAAAATGGACTGGTGAGAGATCACTGAGGACAGAGTGGAAAATGGGAATATGTGAGACAGTTGATGGCTCTTTAGTGGTTACTAGGTTAAGAGTAGAGTAGTTGTTGGAATGCAGATTTGAGTCATTGGGTTCAGCTGTAAGAAATCCTCGATAGCTAGAAATTCTGAAATGTTATTTGAAAAGTCACCTCAGAAGTTAATTTTGAAATATCATGTTTGTTTTTGCTGCAGAGCCTTTTCTTATTCATGTTTAGTTGAGAGTATTTTAGAGATTAGGGATTTACATTTAGAAGAAGATCAAGAAGGAGAAAGACATATTGCAGCAATAAGTAAGGGTTCTTTTTTTTTTTTTTTGGTGTTGAATTTTAGGAGGACCAAGTTAGAGTCTATGTCTGTTACAGTGTTGGCTTTGGCTAGGATGGAAGGCTTAACATGGCTTTTATATAGTAATAAACAGCCTCCTCTTTTCCTATTACCACATTTACTTCATATTTATAATTGTATGAGGGAGGAGGTGCTAAACGTTAGAGCTGCTTGGTTTATTTCTAGATTTAAGAAGCTATAATGTTTTTTCCCTTTTTCAACAGCAGCTTCTGTTCTGCATTCAACTAAAAGTGCAGGTCTTAGGAAGTCAAGTATTTGTTGTCAATGCTTTTTACATTGATGGGGGCAAAGGGAAAATGAAAGTCTGTGCAGTTTGTGGATAGAGAAAAGTGGGGATAAGTCTACTGTAAGTTTCAGTGCTGGCCTAATAAGGAGTACTAGATGGGTTGTGACTAATTTGTAGACATGCTTAGAACTTTGATGTAGAAGTTATGAATTTATGTTTTATGGTGGGAGGGCAGCTGTGCACAATGCAGTGCATGTATATAGGATAAATTCTTGGAGAATGGAATGGAATGGAAAGTGGGGATAACTTTGTTACTGAATGGTCACAGTCGAGTCTGGGAGAGAAAGACAGATTGGCAGAGATGATAATGAAAGGGGTGTGGATTATGTATGATGAATGAGAACTAGACCTGGGAGAGGTAGGTAGGAGTGCAGTTAGAAAGCCTGGGGACATGATAGCTGCTATATCTAGTAATATGGAATTATGAGGGGTGAAGGGTAGTTTGAACTGGCTTGTTACAGTGCTGTGTGCTGTTTCCTTCTTAGTGCCATTCATCATTTGAGAAAGCAAAGAATGAAGGGCAAGCTAGAGTGACGTTAACCACCATTAACACAGGGTGTAGAACGGTGGGAGGGGTGAAGGGAGTAAGCTCTGGGAGAGAGGAGAGGGGAGTGGAGATACCTCTGATACTCTGGGGGCAGCTAAACTCTGTGGCAAACTAAGGGAAGGAGAGTGGTCCTTGATTAGGATTTGTTCTCAGAGGATTTGCAGAAGACTGACCTCATGCCAGAAGTGTTTGCATTTATTTAAAGGAGTAAATTTCCTGGTTTTGAAATGGTTTGCTTTGTGCCTCCTTATGGATTGTTTAGTCAAGTTCCAGAATGTGGTAAAGGTAGCATGGTTTTCAGGGGTTGGATTATTTTTCTGTGATTTTCAACTTCTTTGTAAAACTATGGAAAGTATTGAAAATGACCAGCATGTAGGTATGAATCAAAACTATCCCTAATTTCATCCTCGGTAGTTTATCTGTCATGATGCAAATTATAATTTCGCCTCAGTACTTCATCTGTCATGATACAAATTGTAATTCAGCACAAATATGCAATAAGTTTTATAGCATTCAAATAAGCCTTTTCCGGCAGAAAAAAAATGTGTTGTTGCACATAAAGTGATGTTATGCTCCAAAACATTATGACAACATAGCAATGCACATAAAAGAAAGGATAGTATCGTTCAACAAAAATAAAAAGAAGGATATTCAGTAGAATTATTTCATGAAAAATGTCAAACACCTTGCACTTTCAAAGTGGAAAATACATTTCCTACAATGCCTTACTGATATATTCTAACACTGAGGTTTTTACCACCTTTGAGAAAGGGCAACATCTGTTATCTGTTGTTTCTCCAAGATGAAGCCTTGGTGTCAGAATATGAATGTAATAACAGTGAAGGGGTTCAGTCATCAATGAGAAGATTGCAAATGGTTTGTAGTTTTGCCTTGCTCCTGCAAAAAAAAAAAAAAAAAAAAAAAGAAAACAAGAAGGACTTCAGAGCTATTTGTTGTTTTAACCTATCTTGTATAATTTGACTTTGTCTTTTCCTTTACTGAACTATTGCTTTAGAAAACGTGTACACTGCAAAAGAGACATGCCCCAACAACACAAATAAATATTTATATTTTACATTTATTTTTGAATTATTTGGAAGTGACAGCATTCCATTAGCACAATATAATGTAAAAATGTAGCTTGCTTTACAGAACTTCTGTTTTGCTGTCTGTTGCTATTTTAAACATAACTAAAACATTTATTCACTTCAGTATTAGTCATGCTTTATTACCTCCTGCTATTTAAAGATACTGCTTTTCAGCATGTTGTTTAGTAAAGCAGAGTGCTCTGTGTGAAATTCATTCTATGAGGGGAATACTTTGTACATACTCCTCTGTTACATAAAGTGATATTTTAATATGCAGTGTGTGTGCGTGTGCGTATGTGTGTGCGTGTGCGTGTGTGTGTGTGTGTGTGTGTGTGTGTGTGTGTGTGTGTGTGTGTGTGTGTGTGTGTGTGTGTGTGTGTGTGTGTGTGTGTGTGTGTGTGTGTGTGTGTATGAGTGTGTGTGTGTATGAGTGTGCATGCGAGTGCGTGTGTGTGTGTGTGTGTGTGTGTGTGTGTGTGTGTGTGTGTGTGTGTGTGTGTGTGTGTGTGTGTGTGTGTGTGTGTGTGTGTGTCTGTGTGTGTGTGTGTATATAATAAGAGAGAGACTGCCTTGCTGGATTACATTATCAGTGGACTGGTCCACTCACTGGCACTGTCAACTTTCACTCCCTGCATCCATGCATGATAAGGGCTGGCTGGTCAATCTGTGGCTGCATTACAGTAAATGTGCTATAAGAACGTTGGTCAGTAAGCAGTCAGACAAGTAAACTATAACATTGAAGAAATGAGATGCATGTCTCAACAGTAAGCTATAATACATATGTCAGCAGTAAGTTAACAGATTAAGTCAGATATGATGACAACTGTAGTCTGATCTTTGTGAACTAAACAACAACAAAAGGCAGCAGTGTAGCATATAGCCTAAATGAATTTGAGCTTAGGTTCATAGGTTCATAGGTGGTTGCTGGGCTTTTGATCTGAATGTCTTTATAAGCCAAGCTGTGTGTACCCAGTATAATACTAGAGAAACCCAATATATAAGGATCATGCCTAAACCCAAGATCTTAGCTAACAACAACTGCCATATCTAGGAGGTTCATAGGTGAAACCCCTGGCAGGAATTTACCGGTTCTCATCCAGTACTCCATGTTATGCTTAACCAGGGTCATAGAGAGGCTTTGTTTGATGCAAATTGGTAGCCTTTTCCAGAGGAGTGGCAACTTCTGAGAGATATATCTGCCTCTCCAGCAGGTCCTATTTATGTTGCAGGCCAGGTTAAGGTCCCTGGGTCATGTGACCCTTGTCCCATTTGATTTGCGGATGTGCAGTGTTTCCATTAAGTTTGGATCTGAGATTGGCCAGGCACAAGTCTCCTTAAAGTAGTCTCTATGCTATATACTGTAGACCCTGAATTTTCTTGGTTATACATCTCTGAGGTTTATCAAGTTGCTGCATGTGCCTGGTAAGACACATACAAAAAGGGACCATTATACTCAATTATTGGCCGGATAAGGGTCAAGTACAGGGGTGTTATGACCTCTCTTGGTCTTGAGGCACTGTTTTTGCTAATGAGTTGTGCAACATAGAATGCTTTCCTTACCACAATAGACACATGGTGGTCAAAGTTTAGGCTACCATCAATTTGATTTTCCAAATCTCTCACTACTGAGTTGTTACTTAGGGTATTATTATTATTTATAACAAACTCTGCAGGTATATCATTTTTAACTGAAGGGAACTCCAATGGTGACAGGTCTGCTGGTTTGGGTAAAGTCCCCAACTTTGACAGTTAGCAACCCATCTGATGACATAAGGGTTGATATTCAACTGGGAGAGTTTATCATAGGATCATAGGAGATTACTAGGCTATCGACCCAGAGATAAGCCTAGCCTTTTTTTTATACAATAGAAATGTGAGTTAATACCCAAGATTGCATTTAGTAATGGCTGGCCATGTCCAGGAGGGCTGTGGGTGCTATCCCAGGTAATAATTTATGGTGCTCCATCCACTCTTCCAAGTTTCTCTTTAACAGTGTCATAGAGATTCCCTGTTTCACATGAATAAGTAGCCTATTCCAAAGATGTGGCAGTCACTGGGAGATAAATCTGTCCCTCCAGCATGTCTGATTTAAGTCACAGGATATATTTAGGTCACTAGAATGGGTAGCCCTAGTCCAGTTTGATTTATGGGTCTGCAGCAAGTTCATTAGATTTGGGTCTGAGATTTCTCTGTAAGCCAGGCATAAGTCTCCCTAAGATGTCTATACGATATACAGTACAGTGACAGGGACTTTAGTTGGTCTGTGTAAGGCATGTGCTGGAGTCCCCTGATCTTCTTTGTTAGAAACCTTTTAGGTCTCTCCAATTCCTGCAGGTGCTTTGTACCTTATATGCCAAATGTGAAATTATACTCAATTATGGGCCAGAATATTGACAAGTATAGAGGAGTTATAACCTGTTTTGTACTTGAGGCGATGCCTTTACTAATCAAGTGTGCTATGTAGAAAGCCTTCCTTACTACAGTAGACACATGGTGGTCGAAGTTAAGATCACAGTCAACTTGTGATCCCAGGTCCCTTACTACTTTGTGGGTACTTAGGGTATTGTTGTTCATTTGATATTGTGAAGGGAAATTGTTTGTGCCAAAGTGAATGATGATACATTTCTTTGCATTCAGTTTAAGACCATGACTAAGACATCAGTCGTTGGTCTGCATAAGACCCTCCTGGAGTATACTGACATAATTTGGGGATTCAATAATTGCACCCAGTTTGCAGTCGTCTGCAATCTTGGTCAGCCACAACCCCTTAGTTTTGACCTGAACTTCTGAGAAATATATACCAAACAGTAGGGGGCCCAGTACTGATTCCTGTGTCACCCCGCTGATAACAGATCTGCTGGTTGATGTGGAGTCACCCATTTTGATATTGTGTATCTAGTTTGTGAGCCAGTTAGCAACCCATCTTACAAAGAAGGTGGTTACATTCAGTTTGCTAAGTTTATCAGTAAAGCCTGAGTGTGGGATTGTGTTGAGAGCCTCTGCCAAGTTGAGGTATGCTTTGTGCACAGATTTGCCTTTGTCAATGGCCCTGGTCACATTTTCAAAAAAATCCACCAGATTTAACAAACAGGATCTGCACTTGTTGAAACCAAATTGGGTAGTTTCCAGGCTTTGGAGGTCACCTATATCTTTATTTATGATGTCCATAATGATACATTCCATGACCTTACAGATGATGCTGGTCAGGCTTATGGGTCTTCAATTCCCATAGTCTGTTGCTATGCAACCTTTGTGCAGAGGAGTAACTGTTGCTGTTCTCCATTCCAAAGGAACAAAGCCTGTTGTTAAACTATGATTGAAAAGGGTACTAAATGGGAATGCTAGTTCATGTTTTACCCTGTTTAAAAAATAGCCTGGGATGCCATCTGGTCCCATAGAGGCTGTGTTATTTGCCTGGGATAGTAGGGTGGGGGGCACTTTGGGGGAAGGTTTGTTATAGTTTTAGAGAGGATAAGATGGTGAAATTTTTGCTAAACTTATCCATTAGCAGGTTTGCTATCTCTGTACGGTCAGTGTGTGTGATACTTTTGGTCACTAGTTCTGCACATGCTTGAGTCCTACCTTTTAGGCTACGTACATAGCTGTAAAAGGCCTTATGGTTATCCTTGGCAGTGCTTGTCAAATTTTTCTCAAAGAAGCCGAATGAAGGAAGAATCTTTATTTAACAAGCTGTAATCCACCACAATTAACGCTGTCAGTACAAACAATGCGTTTTCGTATGAAACACTTCATCAGATGAGAGAAATATAACTCACATTCACATGCTGTTTAAATATTGTGACATCATGACAAAACCTAACTTCATTGGATGTTATTAATGAGTTACAAATCTGATTAAAAACCAGACATACCAGTTAAACTGATGAAAAAGCCCTAAAAACCATTGTATATAAAAAACTACAATTCTTAAAACACATAATAATTGTAAAAGTGCTTATAAATGTATGTGTGAACTCCTGCATAAAAACCTAAGTTAATATAAATAATATCATAATATCTACAAATATACGGTTAAACACCATACAAAACTTTAAAGTTTAGCTGATCTAAGTTTCGGAACTGGAATAATGGACAACATCCCATTTAATCCGGGAGATCTATTGGCCTCTAATATAATTTGCCAGTACAGTTCTCGGTACTCCAACCTGGTCTCCCACATTCCGCCCCTAATTTCTTTCGGGACCAATTCTAAAATGTAAAAATTATAACTGGCTTGTTGACAAAGCAATTTATGACGAAATAAAGCATTTCTGGGATTAGCTTTATTTATTTCGTAATGATGTTCATAAATCCTAGTTTTTAATTTTCGTTTGGTCTTCCCAACATAAAATGGTGGCTTGTACATTTTTGGTTTTTGGTCCATTTTTTGGCCATTTCATGTTGGTTTTTCTCAAAGAAGCCCTTAGAAGATTTGACAAGTTGTCTTATTTGCCTGTTGAAGCTGAGGAGGGTGCTTTTCCATTGTTGGGGTCCCGCCTTTGTTTTCTTGGACAGCAACATTTTGCATTTATTGTAAAGTTTGTTGATACTGGATGTCTACCATAGTGGCTTGTTTTTACTTGGGACTCTGGCTTTGATTCCTTCTGGTATAGCCGAGTCTACACATTTATGCAAGTGATTGTACAGAGCTTTAGTGTAAGCTTTGGTGTAGTTACCACTCCCAGCTGGGGGTGCGGCTTAGAATGCATATATACCTTCAGCTAGTTGGGTGTAGTTTGCCTTGGTGAAGTTTTTTAGTCTAATTTAGCCCTTTGTGAGTTCTGGTGTTATTGTCAGCTCGAAGGTGACTAAATTGTGGTCAGATTTAACTAATGAACAATTTGTTCCAGGACATTTGAGTTAACAAAGTCGAGGAACTTTTGCACTAGTGAGTTAGGACTAGTGTAGGTTTCCCAGTTGATGGTGGGATAATTGAAATCCCCCATAACCAGAGTGTTCGGTAATATTTGGAATATCTAAAGTTTGGCCAAGCAGGCTGTTATTTATTTTTTTTTCTTTATGACTTAATAGGTTTCAGCTCACTAGCAGTATTTCTTTGACCAGGAAAGTATTAAAGATGAGGACAACACTAATGTGCTACAGCTGTATCTAAGGGAAAAACTGCTGAGTTTATCAGTCTGGCTATGGCGCACAATTGCCAACAATTTGCTAACAAATCAATTATTTTAACACTCCTTGGTGGGAAAATCAGAACAAGCAGTACAGATTGCTTTGCAACAGTGAAAAGTAACAAACAGTGAAAACAGTAAAAACAGCTTTGTAAACAGTAAAAACAGCAGTAAAATATGATGTAACAGGCACAGTAAGGCAGACAATTGCAGTACAACAGTGTAGTTTACTACACAGTAAATACATACGGTATTAAAGTAGGCAGCAGTATAAGTAAGCAAAAAAAAAAAAAACAGGCAACTTATGGTTTTTTGGTAGCTCAGAAGCCTCTAGTCATCTGGTGTCCCAGCTTAGAGTTGTGGCTGGTAGCCCACCTCAGTTCAGCTTTGTACAAACAAGCAAAAACCTACTGAAATGCAGGGCTTATACCAGAAGCTAAAAACTTGAAAAAAAACTTTAAAAGGGTTTGAAAGGACCATTGAGGATGGTTACTGCAAGCCCTAGACCAACCTTCCTTCACCAGACAGGTTCCAATCAGCACAATCCTTTCACTACAGTGCAGAAAGGCTCTTTCCAATCCAAGATAGCTTGGAAAATGTGCTCAGAACAAACAGACACTGCAGACAGACCCAGATGCTGCAAACATGTACTTGGACTAGGTGGCAGGCAATAAAAAAGTGCAGCAAATAGTATAAATAAGCAAAAAAAACAGGTAACTTATGGTTTTTCGGAAACTCAGAAGCCTCTAGTCATCTGTTATCTCAGCTCAAAGCTGTGGCTAGTAGCCCACCTCAGTTCAGCTTGGTACAAACAAGCAGAAACCTGCTC
This sequence comes from Protopterus annectens, assembly GCF_019279795.1. Lineage (NCBI taxonomy): Eukaryota > Metazoa > Chordata > Ceratodontiformes > Protopteridae > Protopterus > Protopterus annectens. The sequence goes on from NC_056737.1 coordinate 1,290,512,802, forward strand.
ATATGCAGGGCTTAAATATCACTGATACCTGAATGTGAGACTGTGTCGAAGGCCTTGGCTAAATCAAGGTATTTGCCTTCATCTATGTCTCGGATGATGTTTTCGAAGAAGTCCACCAGGTTTAACACACATGACATGCTTTTGACAAAACCAAACTGTGTCAGATCAAGGGTTTGGAGATCACCTATATCCTTATTTATAAGGGCCATGATGATTTGTTCCATGGCCTTACAGATAAGGTTGGTTAAGCTTATTGGTCCATAGTTCCCAGGGTCTGTTGCTGTACCCCCTTTCTCAAGGGGGTTAATGGTTGCTATTTTCCGTTCAGCAGGGACAAAACCAGTGCTCAGGCTGTGGTTGAAGAGAGTACCTAATGGAGTTGCTAACTCATGTTTTAGACCATTTAAAATGCAACCTGGGTTGCCATCCAATCCCATAGAGGCTGTGTTTTTGGCCTTGGGGAGAGCATTAATGACTGAGTTGAATGCTCCATTAGAAACGTTTTGTAATGTGTGTGAATTACAGTTGAGAGAAGCCATGAGTTCTCAGAAAGGCACAGGTTGTAAGAAGTTTTTTTTTAATCTAAATAATAAAGAAAGAAAAGCTTTAAATGAGTTTATGAATGATTCTATGGTCACTATTCATCCTGCAGATAAGGGTGGTGGCATAGAGATATATGATACAGATAAATATTGTGAAGAGATGCTCTCTATGTTAAGGGATGAAAAAGTATATTGAAAAGATTCTTTAGTCCATATTGAATGTATATGTGAACATATTTATAAATCTTTAAATGACTGCTATCTTAGTAATGTCATTAATAAGCAGCTACTAGATTATTTTTCAGTTCTATATCCCTTAGTACCAGTTATTCAAGGACAACCGAAAGTACATAAGAGTATAACTCATCTGCCTTTAACACCGATAGTTGCTGGTCAAGGTTGGGTAACCCAACCTTTGTCAATTTATGTTGTGAAAAACTTAAGGCCAGTGCTAATGAAGTCTGCAAACATAGTGTGTGACACAAAGCAGTTCATTTATGATTTGCGGATGGCAGTTATAGGCCAAAATGAGAAATTAATAGGGAGCTATTTGGTGGCCCTTGATGTGAATTCCTTGTTTATAGTGGTACCACACTGTTATGGTATAGAGACAGTCAGTACTTACTTAACTCAAAGTCACATGTATGAGCAAGCAAAGACTGAATTCATATGTGTGTTATTAGAAGTAATATTGGATAACAATATATTTTTGCTCAAGGATAGTTATTATCTACAGTTGCTTGGCGTAGCTATGGGCACCCCATGTGCCAATAGCTACACCAACATAGTTTTAGCATACTGGGAAGAAAGGTTTGTATTGAATAATAGAGAATACTCTGACCACATTTTCTTGTATAAAAGATTTGTGGATGATTTAGTACTTATCTGGATAGGATCCTTGGACTTATTGAATCAGTTTTTGCTATATATTAATAGTACTACTGAGTTTTTGCTCTTTACTCATACAATTTCTAGTACTCAAATAGATTTTCTTGATAGAACTATAAAGAAGACTGTGGAAGGTTATTTTTTAACAGAACTGTATAGGAAATAATGTCGTAGGAACAATATATTGTCTAGAGACAGCATGCATCCTGCTCATATATATAACAACATAATTAAGGGGCAGGGCATGCGAATTTCAAGGCTAGATAATGATGAAGCCAAATTCAAAGAAGATAGAAATAGATTTGGTAAATAACTATCTGAACATGAATATAATAATAAGGAAATAAACAAAGGGATACAGGAAGTACAAACATTGAGGCAAGATTGAGACCCTGTATGCATGGACTGACATTAAATTTACAAAATGTATCTAGAGTTAATTATGACAGTAGTGAAGTAATATTCACACTGGAATATTCTAGTAATGTGAATAGTATAAGACAAATTATTGAAAAAAATTGGTTCATACTGCAAGCAGATACTGATATAAATCAAGTAATAAGGAATAAACCACAATTTAGTTATAGGAATAAAAAGAGTCTTTAAAGACTACTGTGTTACACTAATAATCAGAATCAGAATGACATGATTATGACTGGGCTGCAGAAATGTGGCAGCTGTAGTGTATGTAATGTACTAACATTAAATAATGAATGTGTACACCCTAAGACAAATAAAACATATGAATTTAAAATAGCAGCTAACTGTCCAATGAAAAATCTAATTTACTTAGCTACTTGTAATTTGTGCAGCTCATTTTATGTGGGCATGACAAATAGGACATTAAGCAAACGCATTAGAGAGCATCTGGCAGCAGTCAGAAATAAGGATGTAGAGAGAAGAGCCCTTGCTAAGCACTCAGCTATGTTTAGTTATACACATACATTTAGTTTTAGAGTTATAGAGTGTTTACATTTAAGTCCAAGATTAGGGGATTTAAAAGATTTGACAGAACAGCGCGAACTGAAGTGGATACTTGAATTGCAAGATGATAAATTCCCAGACCTTAATGACAGGGCTTCTATTAAGCCTTATCTAAAAGGTAGACCTTTAAAATAGAATGTATATCTTTTATGTTCATTTTATATCAATGTATAGGTGTATGCATATATTTTGTATATATAATTCTGGGAATGTTGTTTTAATTATGTAGCTATGTTTGTTTTTTTTGATATGCATGTATATATATATATATATATATATATATATATATATATATATATATATATATATATATATATTTTTTTTAAGTAGATAATATGGTGTTGACTTTAAGAACTTGATTGAATAATTTGTTAATTGATGAATTTATGTGTATAAATGTGGAGATAGTGAAGTGAGATGTTCATGGTCCGAAGAAGCATCGTTGATGTGAAAGCGCTAACCTGCACCTGTAATAAATGTATATACTTTTAGCCACCTCGTTTGCTACATTTTTCTTTTATTGTACTAGTGTATTGTTGTGTAGTAGAGGTTCGCAGTGGTATCGTTGTTGTGTTTTGGAATATACAAATGAAGATATGTAAATGTGCAAAATAGTAAATTAGGTACTCATCTTGAGAAATGCAAGCAAAGTATAAATGTACAAGGTATGCCCAGTGATTATAAGGAGGCATATCAACATTTTTTTTAAAGTCATATACTGTCATCCCCTTCCAATGACTAAGAATTTATGCATCAGCTAAAGGCTGTGAACTAATGCTTCAGTTCCTTTTTTGTGCAGTGGGGACTATGGCTCTTTGTCAGACAGTAAATGTTGAATTTGACTCCCATGTGATTTCAGTTTGAGACCACTGGTTTAAAACTATCACGTGATTTGCAATGAAATGTAAAACACCTTTCTGCTCCTATAGCAAAATGAAAGTTGAAAGAGTGGGATTTTCATGCCTTTTAGAAATAGACTACTCATTTTGACTTTCAACCTTTAAGTTGCATAGTGATATGTTGATAAGCATGTGTCAAATTTGTGGCCCATTGCCCTTTCAGAAACATGTTTATCGATATATCTTGTCACTACTTTCTGTTAGCTTTGTCTGTCCCAAAGATGTTCAACATTAGATCACTGTTGCAGTAGCCTAAGGTGGACTTATCTGACCAGCTTTGCATGATTGCTAGCCTACCATCAATTCCACAAAACCCGCAGAGGGAGTGCACTTTGGCAATAGAAAGCTCTGAAGCTTTTGATGCCCAAACTGCTGCTTTTATGTTCCTGTGCTCAAGCCAATCAGCAGTCAGGACACGTGGAAACTTTGAAAGCTGGCCGGTGGTCATATCCTATGTAGGCTGTAGCCCGTAAAACTTAGACTACTGCAATTATGATCTATGGGAACGTCCAGTGTTATGATAAGTTAACTTACATAGCTGTACCTTCTTTTTGAAAACAGTTAACAAGGAACTAGAACTCTAAGTGTTAGCATATTTCATACCATTGACTGCTCTGAGTAATGCAACTGATCTTTTTTTCTATTAGTTGTACTTATTTGTAACAGAAGACTTCCAGAACTAGCATTTGCTAAATATGTGCTCCAAGCAGGTCTACTTTGCTTGCTCAAAAGCCCATATACTCAAACGTTATTTTTGTGAGATGAAAATAACGAAAACTGAAATCTGGAACTGTACAGTTTTTCTTAGGGCAAGTAAATGCTTACTCAGTGTGGGGAAATATACCCTTTTCCCCACTGTAGTGTGATCCTGGAGTTGGTATACAGTTAGGGGGGTAAGAGGCATATCTCCCACCTAGGTGGGTTTCAGATACTACGGTGGGTTTTCATGAAGTTTTGGGCAAGTGTTGTTGTACTTGCCCTGAGAAAAATGCATGGTTTGGGATTTTAATTTTCTTTATTTTCATCTCGCTAAAATAATGTTTGAGTATTTCGGCTTTCCAGCATGCAAAGTAAATACCTCCAAGCACAGCTATCCACTGGGTACCAACTCACATGTGAATTCAAAGTTAAGCAGAACTCACCTTTGAAAAGACTATAAGATATGGGGAATAAGGATAAGTCAATACCTTCTTAGAAGGTCATATTTTACAGTTCCTTAATTAAGAGCCTTTGTGCCTTTTCTAATTCTTCTGTGTGGCTAGTTTTAATGTTAAAGAAGGTAACATTGCATTCAGTAATAAAATGAATTAATAAAGCATGCAAGGGAACAATGCATTCACTATAATGACTATGCTTGTCCTTTAATAGCCAATAAGTTTGAGTAATTTGTTTGAACTATTTTTCCCAGATCATAATAGTATGCCTACAGTATTTGACCATTTAAGGTGCAGTTGAATTGCAAAAATCTTTTTTTCCAAATTTAAAAATGCTGCAGTGAACTGTGCATCTTTTATTTCTACAATTAAAACAGCTGCATCTGTTTGTGTTATGAATAGAGGCATACATTTTATACCACTATATATTTTTGCTTCATCCTAAAGAACTTTTCCATAATTTGTTGATATGCTAATAGACAGTGGTTTGCAGTTGTCTATAACATTTATTAAACATAATCACTTCACTGTTTAATACCTGTGAAGAAAAGACTGAAGTTGGGGGGGGGGGGTCTCAGCAAAGAAAGCTAAGGTGTAACAATAACATCTAGTAACTTCTTAACCACTGACCTCATGTTGGATGATCTTATCTAGCCTACTCTTATGGGCTTGGTATTAAATACTTTGACTAGGCCTGCATATGCAACATATACTAATATAATAAGGAATTCCTCAAGTCTGCCAGTTAAAGAATGCCACCAGACTGAGCTGGCAGGCTCTACTATATACAAATCAGTAATGTTCCATGTTTATTAATAGGAGGTCAGTTGTGTCTTTTAAGATAAGTTCCATTGTGATCCTTCCATAATTCTATAGAGAATATAGTTTACTTTTACCTTGTGTACTGCCTCAATGAAAGCTGACTGACAGAGACCAGGTACATATTCAGTTACTAGCAATTTGCCTAATGGGATATGGAATGCATCATATTGCTTGTCTTTGATCTTGAGATGGAAATGCTGTCAAGTACCTTTCTGATGTAAGATAGGAACTTAATGAAGTTGAGTTAAGCATCACTCTTGTGCTGTTATGCTCTGCTCATGCAAGAGTGCAACAGCATCCAGTGTCAGTTACCATAGAACAGCAGCAGGAAGTTAAAATAGCTTTAAAATGTATTTCTTACCTGCTACACACACACACACACACACACACACACACACACACACACACACACACACACACACACACACACACACACACACACACACACACTATCCTAAGTGTTGCGCAGCTTTGAAACAGTTGAAAGCAGTAAAACACTGTTGCTCCCACACTTTTTTCTTGTGTCAGTATAAGGAGCACATAAAGCTCCATGCACTGCAAAGAATTATGATCAGGTCTCTCTGATCATAACTACTTACAATATAGTCCTGACTTACTTCTCAAGCTTCACTTCACTGTTCAGGTGAAATTCTTTACATCCGTGTCTGAAACACATAATATGATGGTTATGATTGGAGACTGTAACATAATCACCCCCTTCTTATTTTATAGTAATTTATGGAAGATCCGAAGTGCACTGTATGAGTCAAAATCACCAAAACGCATCACCTGAAATTACTTTATAGACTTATCAACTCTACTATGAGACTACAACTGCACAAACCATGATTTTTCTCTTTTTCCTGATGTTGTGCAATCATGGTGCTAGCATATATGAGTAAGGGGGTGTGTGGGTATGAAGTGCCTCATATGGAGTTGCAGGGGAACTTGGACCCTGAAAAAATAGTTTCAGTGGTATGAGCTATAATTTCAGTAAATACTTCTTTTAGTAAGTTTAGCTTTGTGCACTGCACTGCTCATTTCACCATGTCATGTTGCACTGCTCATTTCACCATGTCATGTTGCACTGCTCATTTCACCATGGTATGTTGCACTGTTCATTTCAGCATATCATAGAGAATCATTAATTTACCCAGTTCCAGTTAACAGTGTATCATAGTGAATCAGTAATTTACCCAATCCCAATAAACAGTGCATCATAGTGAATCAGTAATTTGCCCAGTCCCAGTTAACAGCACATCATAGTGAATTAGTAATTTATGCAGTCTCAATAAACAGTGCATAGGTTCATAGGTAGGTACTAGGCTATCATCCAAAGGGCCTAAGTAAGCCTAGCCAACAAGGTTCCCTGGCTTACGCCACCCAAGAAAGTTATTTTCCTGTGCCACTGTCGAGCAAAGATACAGAAGTGATCCCCGGGGTGTATTTCCTATTTCCCATCTACTCATCAAGACTTTTCTTGAAGAGTGCTAATGAAGAACTTTGCTTGACATGGATGGGTAGCCTGTTCTAGAGTATGGGAAGTCTCTGGGACAGGAATCTATCCCTCCAACATGTCCTGTTTATTGTGGTGACAAGGTTTAGGTCCCTAGAGTGTGTAGCTCGGAGGGATTGGGATTTCTTAAGGTGTAGCATGTCCAACAGCTCTGGGTTTAACATAGCTTTATATGTTAGGCAGAGATCACCTCGGAGTAGGCGATATGCTATGAAGTAAAGCTGGTATTTTTTGAGACGGTCAGTGTAGGGCATCTGTTTGAGGCCAGTAATCCTCTTTGTGAGGTACTTCTGTGGCCTTTCCAGCTGCTGCAGATGTCTTGTGAGGTACATTCCAAAAGGGACATTGTACGCTATAATGGGTCTAATGAGTGTGGAGTAGAGGGGAACAATGACCACTTTTTTCCTGGATGAGAACCCTTTTATGATGAATTGTGCTACATAGAAGGACTTCCTGACTACTGTGGCAATGCGACTATCAAAGGACAGACTACTGTCCACCTGGGTCCCAAGGTCTCTTATCCCCCATTCGGTGTTAAGTAGACTGCTGTCTATGTAGTAACTCATGGGTACAGAGTTTTTACCAAAGGGGATGGCAATGCATTTTTTGGCATTGAGCTTGAGGCCATGGCTCTGACACCAGGCATCTGTCTCAGTGAGGCCCTTCTGTAGGATTTCCACATCATTTGGGGACTCAACTATGGCTACTAGTTTGCAGTCATCTGCGAACTTCGTTAGCCAGAGGCCTTCTGTGTTAGCCTGTACTTCAGAAAATTAGATACCAAGCAGGAGAGGTCCCAGGACTGAACCCTGTGGTACTCCATTTATCACTGGTTTGAGGTCAGATTTGGAGTGTGCAACCTTTACAGTGTGGGTTCTGTCAGTGATCCAGTGGGAAACCATCTTGTGACGTAGGGATTTATGTAAACTCCACGCCTCGCCAGTACGGTATGCCCAGCCAAACCACAATCACAAAAACACCAGAGGCCAGCAAATGCAGCTATAAACTGTTTAATTGAAAATAACTATAATTCAGGCATGAAATGCCACTAAATACATAGTAATCCTGTTCAAACCGGTTTCGGCTTTGCAGCCTTCCTCAGTGAAAAAGCATTTCTCGTGCACAAAATCTCATGAATATTTATACATACCGCCAACCAATGGAAAGATGGTATGGTCCAACCCTAAGGCTGGTGTTTCAATCCTAATAATATATAATATATATACATAAGTATCATCATCAAAGTTATGTAAACCTCCATTGACAATATATATTAACATATATGGTAAATGATATACAAGAAACATAAAACAAAATGACCAAAAGTATAAATGTAAATAGTATACATAAATAGTAACTCACAAATATAAAAATAAAAATGAGCTATAAATATTGTACTGTACTGGGGACATGCTGAGACAAACCATAAAGTCCCCAGTAACATAGAAATGAGTATAATATAATACCAATAACAAGTAATTCACAAAAACAGGAATGTAATACATAAAGTTGATCTACAGAATAAAATAATATAATCTTGCAGAATATTGTAAAAAATGTGCTGTGGGCAACTCAAAATCCTGAATAATATAATTGGGATAATGAATATGTATCCTAATCTTGATGCACCATATACCGTCTAAATAGTGTATATGAATACAAGGACTATAACTGACTTCCACTAGATTTGAACACACAATTATTCTAATAAACTGGAATATGAACCTGTTTTATAAAAAAATATATAAGAATAAACACCTTTACTGGAAATGATATGTTGATAAACGAAAAAACAAAAAAAGGGTTAATGATATGTAACTGGACAATGTAGCCTATGGTAATGTAAAAGTGCATAGCTTAGGCTATTAATTTATTTAGATTCATAGTTTATAAACCAATGTAATCCCCACGTCTATAGGCTGGTTCCAGTATTTACAATCAATCCCAATTATAAATGGTCGTTAAGGCCAGGGGGGAAAAGAGCCCCAAGGTGAATAATCCAATATTTCTCTTTGTGGTTCAAAATACTGTGCCACCCCTGTTGGTTACTCCTGTCTCCAGTGATTTTATCTATAATCATGAACATGAATTTGGCATTATGGTGTTTGAGAGTGTATCGGTAAAGAGCATTGGTCTCTTTCTTGTTCCTGATGTCACTTTTATGTTCCCCCATCCTAACTCTAAGTGAGCGTGATGTTTGCCCTACATAGAATGCTGAACATTGACATGTTGCCAAATATATAACCCAACTGCTACTGCAATTACCAAAAACTCTAAGGTCATACACTCTACTTGTGTTTGCACTGGTAAATTGTTTTAATTTACTTACTTGATTACAAGATGCACAATGGCCACATGGAAAAGTACCCAAAAGTTGGTTTCCAGAAATAGTCATCTGTTTATAGATGGCACCCCCACTTTCTTTGTGCTTATAATGTGAAAACAAGGCTCCTAAGGTTTTGCCCCGTCTGTAGGAAAACTGGCATTTGGGGCCCAGAAGATTCCTAAGATGATCGTTAGCTAATAGTATGTTCCAATTAGCATCAAGAATGCTTCTGATAACTTTGTGGTTTCTACCATATGTAGTAACAAACCTTAATGAAGACTCCTGTTCTGTCAGTTGGCGTTTCTTATACTCCAGTAACGTGCTTCTGTCCTGCTTATCCGACCATGTGCTGGCTGACATAATATCAAATCAGTGATAACCCCTTTCCAAAAATCTGTTTTGGAGATCCGATTTGGCTTCCTCAAAATCCCTCTTAGAAGAACTGATACGTTTAATCCTCAGAAATTGGGATTTAGGTATGTTGCGGATGGTGTGGCGCGGATGCATACTAGATGCATGGAGTAGAGTGTTATATTGTGGATATTTCCTATAGGTTTTAGTACTCAGTGTGTAGTCATTATTCCTATAGACTGTTACATCCAAAAAGTCAATGGTGTTGGAGTTGTATGTTATGGTAAATTGTATACCCCAGATATTACCATTGAGATATTCCACAAACTCCTTCAAATATGTAGAATCAGCACGCCACACCATCCAACAATCATATAGGTATCTGCGCCATATATCAATTTCCACCATATATATGTTATGAAGTGGATTGTATATCAAGCATTCTTCAAAGTATGCCATAAACAGATTGGCGTATATGGGGGCAAAGGATGCCCCCATAGCAGTACCTTGAAGTTGCCAATAGCATTCTCCTTGAAAGTAAAAAACATTCTTATTAAGCACATGTTCAGCCATGAAAATGATTAGTGTGTTAAAACCTGGCGGATATAGGTTAGAATGTTCTAACCAGTATTGTAGCACCTGTAACCCTGCCCAATGGGGTATGCTGGTATATAATGATTTAACATCCAACGTGCACATAAGCCAATGTGGTTCAAGTTGAGTATCTTGTATGATTTGTAAAAACTGAGTGGTGTCCTGTATTCTGGCCCTAACCACTTTCAATAACAGTTTAAGATGTTGTGTCAAAAACATAGAAAGTGGTTCTGTGAGAGAACCAATACCTGACACAATTGGTCTACCAGGTGGTTTTGAAATAGAATTGTGTATTTTGGGAAGCAGGTACAGAATTTGTTTTTGGGGGTCCATCACAGTTAGATGTTTAACCGTGTTTTGAGTAATAATGCTTTCTTCCTCTGCCAAATTCAAAAATGTGTCAGTTTCTTTTTTGAAATTGGTAGTGGGATCTATTGACATGTGCATATAACATTTGGTATCCGTTAATTGTTCCAAATCTTCTTTAAGATAATATCTCATGTTCAAAATCACAACCGCCCCTCCTTTGTCGGCTGGTAGTATTGCTATATTATGATTATTCCTTAATTCTGCTAAAGCCATTCTTTCAGATGAAGAGATATTCTGGCCCATGATTTGTGATTCAAAATGTGGGAAATGTAAATCCCTTAAAACTGATTGTTGAAAAATGGACACATGTTTGCTCATTGGGGGTTGGAATTGAGATTTATGAAATTTGAAATCATTAGATCTTTGAGATATTTGTGAAGTTTGATCTGAAAAAAATATTTTGAGATTAAGGTTATGACAGAAATTCATAACATCAGACACAATGTTATATTCATCACAAAAAAACTTGGCACAAATCCCAAACCTTTATTCAGTAACTCCTGTTGTTCGTTAGTCAAAATTACATCAGACAAATTTAACACATTTTTGTATTTGGGTTCTGTTGTCTCAATAGGGTTTCTATCAATCCCTCTACCGAATCTGTTCTGCTTCCCATATTGATGTTTGCGGCCACCCCGATGCCTTTTTCCCCTTCTAAAGGGTGTGCAGAGTTGGACCTTTTTCGCATTGATGACTCTTGGAACTGGGCATTTTCACTATCAGTGTAGGAGGATTCCGTCCCCAAAGTACTGGCCAAAAATTTGTCATTGTGTTTAAGGATGGACCTAGGTCTCTTTCTGGTTCTGCCCCTTGCCAATCCTTGACTCGTGTCCATAAATCTGACAGATCTATGGGTATCAAAAGAACGTCCCCTTTTGTAATCCGTAATGTCCCTGTTAAATTTTTTGATTTTTCTATCTTTGGTTAGTTTCTCGTAAACAGCTAGTTCTTTAGACAGCCTGATCACTGAGCCTTCATATGTGGAATGTGACTGATATTTTTTACATTCCTCACAGATGGATTTAACTTCTGATAGATTAATGTCAATTATTCTTTCATAGTAGGAGGCCAAAATCTTGACAAACATCATGGATGCTTGTTGCAATGCCTGATTCCATTCTGTGGTTAGTCTCTCTTCAGATCTACTAACCATCGGCTGCAGGCGTATTCTAAGACCTCTAGGGGCCATGTCCTTGTGAATATACGCACGGAATAGTCTGAGATGCCAAATATTGGCTCTAAGGTTTTTTAAACCTTTAAGATTCTGAAAAGCCAAATCACATCCATCCGATGTATTAATAATCGAGTCATTAGGATTATTGCTTGAGATGTGGTCTACACCAAAGACCCCTATATCATCTCTATCAGCACATAATCCTTGAAGGATGTTATCCAAATCCATAATTATTAATATGATCTCAAGGACCCAAAGGGAATGCAATAAGTGGACTGAACAAAAAGTAAGCTGATCAGACTGTCCAAAGAATTGGACCCAATAATAATGTTACAGTGCTCCAAAAGGACCAAACAAAAACAGGGTATACCTCAGGTACCAAGGTCTGAAAAACCAATTAGATTAATGGTCAATTATTAGCTAAGTGGCAGAACCAGAAAGAAGCCAGGCCAAACCATCAACACATAAATATTTGTTCCAATTATCATAAATGTTGTGCAGTTAGTATTGCACCAGTGTAGCTAAAGTTGTCTATGAACACATATTCAAAATTCCAGACAGCGAATTGAATATCAACTACACTCAAATTCCTATTGCTTTGTCATGTGTAAAAAACAGTAAAATACCAAAACATATGTTGGTCCTATCCCTGATAATTAAACACTTACTCCGATAAACATATGTGTAGAGCCACAGATGCTGCATCAGTATTAACTGAATTATTAAATAATAACAAATCTTGAAAATCAAGACTGTCAGTCATATAACTGGGGTCCCTAGGTTCTTGTAGCTTCCCAATATGTATGTTGCAGTCTAAGCACCTGAGTAAATATCAGTCTCATACAGAACAGGATGTTAGTAATATATATATATGAAAAAACTAGCCAAAAAATGGCCAAATACACAAATCAATCACTACTTTTGATGTGAATGATCTAAATGTTGTTCAAGCCTCAGTGTGACTGTTAAAGTCTTAAAGTTCTGAAATTACCCTGAATGAATCAACCTAGTCAATAGGCTGTAACATAGAATAAATAAGCATCTGACAGCTTGTTATCAGCAAATACTTGATACCAAAGGGTAATTCAATATAACCTGGAGTGAAATGTTCTCCAAAGAGACCAGTATACTGCTCTTTGAATTAGGAATAAGATAACTGCATCCAAACAGCTAATTCACTTATACATCAAAATTTGCCCTATCCAAAAAAGTCTTTGTCCCAAATATAGTATTATGAGATATGGCACCCTAAAAACTGTATACTTTTAAATGCCAATGCTGGACAAACCATAGACATAGAGCAATATACTACATATATTCAATTTAACAACATATGATATTATTTGTATAGTGGCCCACCAATAGTTCACCCATCACAAACAAAATCATAAGATTTTTAAGAAATATGTATTAATTGCCATGAGATAGATATTAAATAGTTGTTTAATATAACAAAACTGTTTTTTTTGTAATATATTCAAGATGGTTTAGTTCCTCGATATTATAGTTCAGTCCGCAATTATCCGGAACCTGGTGAAGTTGTACGCATACACAGTACATGAATAGAGCCAAAGTGAAATTAATCGCAAAGTCACTGCCCAATAGTTGCCATATTCTTCAAGGATAGTGATTGGTATCTTAAACTGATTTTGAACCCACAAACAATCAAACAGTTCCAAAAGTATAATACACAGACACAATACCTGAATTGAGCCAAAGTGATGTCAGTCGCAAAATCACTGCCCATAAGTTGCCATATTTTTCAAGAAAGTTCTTTGGTATCTTAAACTGATGTTTGGACCCGCAAATATCCAAACATTTCCAAAATGATAGCTTGTTGTATGACAAACAAAATCCAAAAAGTGTTGTTATCCCTTTACGTTTTCATATAACCAAAAGGATTGCTCATTAATATTAGCGTGGTCCCAAGAGTGTTGCTCACTGCAGACAGAGATAAAACAAAGAAAATGGCCGCCCGGCATCTAAAAATTGTTTAGCGTTTGCTTTTTATGGCACCAAGATGTCCCATTTGAATGGTTTCCCTCCAAATACACCAAGAAATGATAAAAAAGAGGAAAACAAACCTCCGGTAACCTATTGGCCCACAAACGACTTGTCGTATTATTCCTGAAGATCCTAAGACGCCATAACGCCAAATTCACATATAAAAAGAACAGCAGATGAATCCAACTCTTGTTCTTATGGTGGATAGTTACATCCAAAAGACACAGAGGCTCGATGATGATCACTTACTACCCATATATTCCAATGGTCAGTGATAAAAAGTATAAGGGGGAGGAATCCTCCTTCTACCGAAAGTTAGATGCTGCAGTCCAACAGCGAGGTCCAAACCAAACAATGCAAACTCCACACCTCGCCAGTACGGTATGCCCGGCCAAACCACAATTGAAAAAAACACCAGAGGCCAGCAAATGCAGCTATAAACTGTTTAATTGAAAATAACTATAATTCAGGCATGAAATGTCACTAAATACATAGTAATCCTGTTCAAACCGGTTTTGGCTTTGCAGCCTTCCTCAGTGAAAAAGCATTTCTCATGCACAAAAAACTCATGAATATTTATACATACCACCAACCAATGGAAAGATGGTATGGTCCAACCCTAAGGCTGGTGTTTCAATCCTAATAATATATAATATATATACATAAGTATCATCATCAAAGTTATGTAAACCTCCATTGACAATATATATTAACATATATGGTAAATGATATACAAGAAACATAAAACAAAATGACCAAAAGTATAAATGTAATCTAGTGGAAGTCAGTTATAGTCCTTGTATTCATATACACTATTTAGAAGGTATGTGGTGCATCAAGTTTCGGGTACATATTCATTATCCCAATTATATTATTCAGGATTTTGTGTTGCCCACAGCACATTTTTTTACAATATTCTGCAAGATTATGTTATTTTATTCTGTAGATCAACTTTATGTATTACATTCCTGTTTTTGTGAATTACTTGTTATTGGTATTATATTATACTCATTTCTATGTTACTGGGGACTTTATGGTTTGTCTCAGCATGTCCCCAGTACAGTACAATATTTATAGCTCATTTTTATTTTTATATTTGTGAGTTACTATTTATGTATACTATTTACATTTATACTTTTGGTCATTTTGTTTTATGTTTCTTGTATATCATTTACCATATATGTTAATATATATTGTCAATGGAGGTTTACATAACTTTGATGATGATACTTATGTATATATATTATATATTATTAGGATTGAAACACCAGCCTTAGGGTTGGACCATACCATCTTTCCATTGGTCAGTGGTATGTATAAATATTCATGAGTTTTTTGTGCATGAGAAATGCTTTTTCACTGAGGAAGGCTGCAAAGCCAAAACCGGTTTGAACAGGATTACTATGTATTTAGTGGCATTTCATGCCTGAATTATAGTTATTTTCAATTAAACAGTTTATAGCTGCATTTGCTGGCCTCTGGTGTTTTTTACGTAGGGATTTATACCTAGTTTAGTGAGTTTAGCTATAATTCCAGAATGGGGGATGGTGTCGAAAGCCTTGGCGAGGTCAAGATAGGCTGTGTGAACCACCTTACCCTCATCTACAGCTTTGGTGACTGCCTCAAGGAAGTCAATAAGGTTCAGGAGGCATGATCTGCCTTTCACAAACCTGAACTGGGTGGGATCCAGAGTTTGAAGTTACCAATGTCTTTGTTTATGAGTTCCATGATGATATGTTCCATGTCCTTGCAGGCTATGTTCGTCAGGCTAATAGGGCGATAGTTCCCGGGATCAGTGGTTGCTCCCCCTTTGTGGAGTGGGATAACTGTTGCTGTATGCCATTCAGTGGGCACAAAGCCTGATGTGAGGCTATGATTGAACATGGTGCTTAGGTGGGGAACCAGTTCATTCTGAAGTTCGTGTAAAATGCAGCCTGGGATGTTGTCCGGTCCCATGCTGTGTTTTTGGCTTTAGAGAGTGCAGCTTTTACCTGCTTTGTTGTGATTACAGGGTCTCTGCATTCTTCCTGTATAGATATGGGCCCTTTGGGGGGGGGGTAAAGTTAGCACTGAACCTATCTGCCAGGATGTTGGCAATATCAGTTGATTCTGTAATTTTCGTGCTGTTGTGCTGTAACTCAGAGCAGATCTGGGTGTTGCCATTGAGATTCTTGACATAGCTATAGAATGCTTTGTGGTTGTCCTTAGAATCAGTGGCGATTTTGTTTTCGTAGCTAGCTTTGGAGGATCTTATAAGGGATCTCAGCGTCTTACTGAGGCTGACCAAGGAGCTCCTCCACTTATGGGATTTTACTCTCTTTTGCAACAATTTCTTCCTTCTGTTGTACAGTTTGTTTATGACAGGGGACCACCAGATTGGCTTCCTTTTTTTGGAGGCTAGCATCTTGGTTCTGTTTGGAATAGCATGATCCATGAACTCGTGTAAGTGCTTATAGAGTGTATTTGTGTAGGATTCAGCAGTCATAACTGTATTGTCCATCTGCATGGGTGTCATGAAGTTCACCACTTCTGTCTTAAGAAGCATGAAGTTGGCTTTAGAGAAATATTTTACCATAGTTTCCTTAATTGGGGGTGGGGGCGGGATGTGAATATCAAGGGTGATTAGCTTATGGCTGGATCAGACCAACGAGGATCTGACTTCAGGTGTGGAACACCGGTCACTCATGCTGGTAATGACTAGGTCTAGGATATTGTTGCCCTCTGGTGGGGGTGTGGATAAGTTGATCCAGGGCACTGGAGTTTATGAATTCCAGAAAGCGTTGTGTGAAGGAGTTGGTACATGAGTAGTTTTCCCAGTTAATGATGGGGTCGTTGAAATAGCCCATTATTAGGGTGTTTGGTTGAACCCTAATATTTTTCAGTACATCAAGAAAAGAGGAGTGGGAATCCTGGGGCATGGTGGGGGATCTGTAGCAAGCCACAATTTGGATTGCAGTTTTGCTCAGAGTTAGTTGCATTTGAATAACCTTGGATGCATTATGCTGAGCAGCTAGCCTGGAGGTGTGGATATCCTTAATGAATATGGACACACCTCCGCCTTTGGTGTTCCGGTCCAGGTTACATGGCCAAAAAGTGTGGCATGAGTTATAGCCAGGTAGTGCAGTGGTGCTCTCTGGACCCTTGAACCAGGTCTCAGTCACTGCACAGATATCGATGTTCTCCATTTTAAGGAGTGCCTCAAGTGAGTGCTTTTTGAGATTTAGACTTCTAGCATTGAGTAGCATTTCCCTCAGTTTTTGCTTTCCTGTTCCTATTATGGTGGTGAATTTGTAATTTGAACCTTGCCTAAAAAAGGCACTATAGAAGTGGCAAGAGCCTTAGCCAGTATCTGGAATCCCAGGGGCGACAGGTGCAGGCTATCTCTGGCAAAGCATCATGGTCTGTCGACCATGTCATCCCAAGCAGACAGGTACTGGATCCCCTTAGAATGACACCAAAAGCTTAGCCAATTGTTGAAGTCAATCATTTTGTCCTGGGTGATGGCAGAATGATACTCACGGCTAGGGTCATACCTGCCTGGGCTACAAGATCGGAGAACTCTTCCATGTCTCTTTTCATGTAGTCCAGTGAGGTACTTCTCAGGTCATTCACACCAGCATGGACAATGACACAGCTATATTTGTCCTTGTTGTGGAGTGACTTGAGTGCATGGGTTATGTGGCAGATCCTGGCACCTGAGAGGCAGCTGACAGTAACCTTCTCCTTGTTTAGCCTGGTGAGTGGGACATCAGTGTGCCTGACTATACAGTCACCTATGACTAGTGTGTTGGATACGTTGTTTTGCCTTATTGGCTGTGGTTGAGTGGCACACTGAGTCTGTGAGCTATGTGTCATTTGGGTTGTGTTGGGGGGTGGAAGTTGCTTGCGTTTCCGCTTTGGAGGTCTCTGTTGCTGGGGCAGATTATTATTGAGAGCCTCCGAGAATGTTTTTGTGTTTCTATGTGTGGATTTTGGTGGTGTAGATTTAGTGAGACTGTGTGATGTGTGGTGTGGTGCAAGTGTTTACCTTCTCCTTATGAATGTCAAGTTCAGTCTTGGTTGGAGAGAGCTTTACCTCCAGTTTGGCTAGATAAGTGCATCTCTCATAGATTGTAGTGTTGGGTGGTAAGAGGAGAGGGTTGTCTGTGTACATGAGGCAATTTCTACATTGCCCCAAGATGCTCAGATTCATCAGATAGACAGGAGAGAACACTGGGAGCTGACCCTTGGGCATGCCTAAATAAAAAGCTATTTTCCTCTAGATAAGTGCGGAAAGTTAGTACAAGAGCTGTTTTTCTCTAAGCAAGTGAGGATAGTATGTGCAAAAACTGTTTCACTCTAGGTAATGAGGAAGGTTGAGTGCTATAGTAATTAGTAGCTTATTTAGTGCTTACAGCAAGTTCTGGACAAGTGCTGAGAAGGAATAAGCAAATTCAAGTGCTAAAACTAAGAATCTGTATCTGCACTAGACTAGTTACAGGAAAGAAACAAGTGCAAATGCGAGCTTTCAAATCAGAAAGTTGAGAGAGATGGAAAAGATTGCCCAGATGGCCAATAACTACAATTTCTGGGCCAGAACCACTCCTTATGTGGTAGACAGGTTACCTAGTGCTTACCACTTCCACTGACAAGCTAGAAGGCTTCCTTCCAACACAGAAAGGCTTGGGGGGCTCAGAAGCTTACATACAGTCCTCGATACAGCAAATCTGTATCTGGACTACACTAGTTACAGGAAAGGTAGGAAACAGGCTTACAGTTTTTTTTGTTGTCCTTTTTTTTACAGAAAAGTAGCTAAAACAGCAGTAAAAATAATTCAAATGTAGTGCAAGCCAGCATACTTGAGTATGTAGCAATATTAGACCAAACACAGTTTAAAAAATGCAATTAAATTAAAAATGACTACAAACAAGTGCAGAAGGAGTGTATTAGGTAGAATGTGGTAAAGAGATGGGACTGTGGGGAGTGTCCCAGATCAAATCTACAGTGGGGCGGGCAACTGAAAAAGCCACCAAATTTAAACAACAAACCAAAAATAGGAAGGGTGGGCAGGACAAAACACTTTCAGCAGAGATCTGAAAAACTATACAGTGAATCCAAAACAACAGTGCACAACTATGAATAAAATTAGTTCAGCAACAATTTACAGCACACAATTCTGAAGAACCAAAAAAATATACTTAGCTCTGTATATTTCCAGATAGTTTGAAAAAAGCTGTTAGACACAGGTTCCAGCAATGATATGCAGGCTGTTAACAGGATCTATTATTATGCAAGTAATCCTTCAGATAGTCAGATGACACAAGCTGTAAAAAACAGTTATACCAACTTAAGACACAGGCATCATAGTGAATCAGTAATTTACCCAGTCCCAGTTAACAGCATATCATAGCGAATCAGTAATTTACCCAGTTACAGTTAACAGTGTATCATAGTGAACCAGTAATTCACCCAGTCACAGTTAACAGCGTATCATAGTGAATCAGCAATTTACCCAGTCACAGTTAACAGTGTGATGATGAGTGCTAAAAGTATAAACAGTTTAAATAGTTGAAACTCACAGTATTCACAAAGTGACATATTTCTCTTGCTGTTTTTTGCTTGATATTTCTTATACTGTTTTTTATAACTTATGTTCTTACCTCTTGGCTCAGGTCATGTCTGAAAAGGATCTTTGCATCAGTCTATCTACCTGGTTAACAAATGGTTATTCCACAGAGGTAAAGCTGAAAGTAATTAAAGGAAATTTGAAGAAATTCCAAAACTGGAAGAAGGATAGCCCAAGTCTACAAGAAGTAGTGCAGTTGGTGGAAGAAACTGGGATTCAAGAAAAAACAGGAGGCAATGGGCAAAGTAGTCAGGATGGCTGAGTGGTCTAAGGAGCCAGACTCAAGGATTAATCTTCTTCAAAGAACTCATAAGTAAAGGTATCTCATCTAGGGACAAGGAGGTCATAGCATCCCTGTATTCTTCTCTTATATGGTCAGTTATTGAGCACAATTCCCCCTTTGGCATGTACCTGGCGAAGCACATGCAGCAGCTGGAGAGACCACAGAGGTTCCTCACAAGAATAATCCAGGGCCTCAAATATCTACCCTACACAGATAGGCTAAAAGCCCTGTCCCTCTACTCAGTTTCATACAGACTCCTCAGAGGTGACCTCTATCTAGCATACAAAGCAATCTCAGACACCGCCTTGATGGGACTGCTGCATATCTGCATGTTAAGCTCCACCCAAGTAACCTGTATGAGCGACCTCAACCTGGTCTGTGACATCAATAGGACTTGTTGGTGGGACAGATTTGTGTCCCAGAGACTCCTTCATCTGTAGAATAGACTCCCTTTCCACGTAAAATAGAGTACCTCATTATCCCTTTTCAAGCATAACCTTGATAACTGGATGGGAAACAGAAAATACACCCCTGGGATTCCACCTGTGTCCCTGCTGGACAGGGGCATCGGGTGCTGACTTTATGATCCTATAAAAGATGGAGTCCCTGGCACATGTACAAAGAAAATATCAGACAAGAATGTGCCCTCTGACCTATGAGAAAACCTCAGTAGTCAGTAATAATAAGACAAAAACAGAAAATAAAATGAAAGGAAGGAGGTTTAAGTTTTTGGTTTGCATTTTTTTATCTTACTTAGTAACTATGCATTTTAACTGCACTACTGTTTGGATTCTGTTGAGGTTTGAATTTTTTTTTTCATTTTTCCCTGTTCTTATGTTGAACACTAAATCAACAATCTGATACATTTAATATTTTTATTTAATAACTGAAAACAGGCATGGTTGTCAATGGGAAGTCAATTCCTTTTTTGCAGTCAACAACTCAACAAGTAGGAATGCCATCTTTTTAATGTGGGTGTTGATTTAACAATGTAACCAATGGTCCTAGGTCAGACTTTACTATTCAGTAAGTTAAAGCACCATATATTAAAAAAGGAATGGAATCATAGCCTTTCACTGGCATTAGAAGGCACCATGCATGCCAGCTGCCATTAATGTAAATACTGTTGCTTCAATTTAATAAAGTCATTATGGGTAAAAATTATTGTGTTTTACCATGGATATTTCTCAGCTTTTCAGAACAGCGTGGAAAAAACTAAAAGGATTAGAAGTGAAACAGACAGTCATGTAGAAGCAATAACTGTCAGCCCAGATGAGACTGGCAATGAGTTTGAGACTGCGCCAATGCAAAGAGAGAAAAATAAAACCTAACAGCAGGAACATATGAAGTCTAACAAAGGAAGCTTGATCATATATAGCTTCCTGCATTAGCAGGAACACATGAAGTCTAACAAATGAAACTTGGTAATACGTAGCCTCCTACACTAGCGGGAACACATGAAATTTGGCCATACATAGTCTCCTGCACTAGCAGGAACATGTGAAGTCTAACAAATGAAACTTGGTCATACATAGCTTCTTGCACTAGTAGAAACACGTGAAATGAAACATGGTCATACGTGGCTTCCTGCGCTAGCAGGAACATGTGAAGTCTAACAAATGAAACCTGGTCATACATAGCTTCCTGCACTAGCAGGAACATGTGAAGTCTAACAAATGAAACCTGGCTTGTGTGTACAAGCTGATCAGAGCCTACAAAGAAAGAGCCATGGCCCAGGATGGGACTTGAAAGCACATGCTCCTGCATATTTTTAGAGCATCACACATTTGAGAGGCTGCAGATTCTGATGTGACCAACGTGATATGTGATGTGAACAATAGAGCAGCTACTTTGCACAACCTGATATCTGTAGACCTGCCCATGAAATCCAACAGCTTCTTAATTAAAACACTATGTATTGCACAGGAATTCATCCTTGTGTTCACTATTCAAGATAACACCAATGACCTGTACAGCTCACCCATGTGAATAGTAGATGGCACCTTCCCTGGTATGACCTATCTGTACAAGTAACTATACACATTATATGGGTTGTTTGGTACATGCAACAGCATGACTGACCAACTTGCTTCAACCTTAATGAGCATCAAACTTAAAGCTGCATATCCAGCAATGTTCTAGGAGATTGCAGAGGTTGCCAGTGCTGGACATATTGTGCTTCAGCCTGCATTTGTATCATTAGCCTTCGACATGACTGTTTTATTTTTATTTAATTTAATTGTGTTAACTAGAGTACAGCACTGATCACATTGGACTGTTTAAAGATTTGGCTCAAACTTATAAACAAGCAAAAAAAAAAAAACAGAATGAACTTTGTATGATAATGTGACCTGAATAAATTTAAACAACAATTAGCACATACTGCATATACTACAATTCAGCTTTGGAATACTTAAATGCAATATACAACGAACTGAGAAGTGAATATGGTGAGGTGATAAAGTGGAGAAAAGTAGTTGAAAAAGAACTTATGTATGTAGGTCACAGAGTAGCAATAACATAATTAAAGTAAGAGTGAGAAGGGATGAGACAGTAAGTGGTATACATATATGAAAAGCACTACTGAGAGTTTGGGGACCGGCGAGGAATGTGGAATCAAGTCAGATAACTGACCCAGTCTTCTAGCAACTGCAAGCAGGAATTGGTTAAATCTCTTCCTGAATATTATGAAGAAGGAGTTTTCTTTCAGAGATGTGACAAGAGGTTTTCCCAGAACTGAGGGCGAAGTATTTAGAAACTGTGTTCTGTGCTGTGTATTTTTATGGTTTCTGTTTAGAAGTTATGTTGGGAGGAAGGGATCTAAGGTTGTAGTTAGAAATGTATGGAAATAGCTAGATGGAAAAGAAAGGGAAACATTGAAGACTGGTTATTTTGAAAAGTTCAGACCCTAGTGAGTGTTGTATTATATGCTAATGGGCGGCCAATGGACTTTGGTAAGGATCTGGCAGTGATGTTGTATCTTAGGGGATAGGGAAATGAACCTTGAAGATGTTTACTGAAATGTATTTATATTTATTGCATTTGCATACTAGGATATTCCTAGTGGGTATGAAGCCTGACCCTTTTCACCAAAGGCCCAGGCAGAAAAGCTCCAATAAAACAAAGCAAAATGCATAGTAATAAATTATAAAATATAAATATAGAAATATATGTTAATACAATTGGAATACAGTTATATTAGTTGTAAATGTAGAATGAATACTAAGGCACACAGTATATAGCAATAATAGAATTATATGATATAGTAGATGGTAGAAGAAGGGGACAGATCTAACTTGATAGCCCTATATGTTAAATGAGACTAAAAAAGGAATGTCAAAAGCCTTTAGGGACAGAGTGACGATGATCAGTGTTTTTATGTTTCACTGAATACGTGTTTTGATGTTTCCGTATTCAAGTTCAGCTGTGAGCAAACTGACCCTTTGCCAATGGCTGCCCTTCCTTTAGAAGAGGTGAGAGAACCAATCGCTGGCTTACACCAGTTAGTAAAGATTAACCCAGTAAGGTTTCCCTTACTTGAAGTTTACAGGGATGTCTGACTGCTGTTTTCTTATAGCTTTCCAAATGGATAACTGTGAGTAAGAGGCCAGAGAGGGTGCCTTCTAGTGCTTTTTGGCAAAGTTTTCTAGAGTAAATGATAGCCAGGTAGGGGACTGTGATTTGACAACTTTTTGATAAAATTTGTATGAGGTCAAGCTAAGATTAAGGAGTAATTATTGGCTAGCTGGAGTTGGGTAATTAGCCGGTTGGGATCATTGTATGAGTAGGAGATACATTCTGTTTTTTCTCCTGGCCTAGCACAGAAAGAGAGGTAGTAGCCCAAAGAGTGTTTCTTACCACAATCTCCAACTGCAAATCTCACACTTAGGCATTTTCCCTCCTTCCCCCTCATCTCAACCCGGCTCTGTGTTAGGCCATCTACTATTTAACATCTTTATTAATTACCTATCTTTAAATGCTTGTAACGCACTACACACAACATTAGCATTTTCAGCTATTGAATTATGGTTAAAAGATCCTAGTCAGGTCCTTAATGCCAAAAAAAGTAAATAAATAAACTCATATTGTTTACCCCAAGACTTATCACAACCACCATTCTATATTTGCCTTAAAAGTATCCAAATAGCACTCCCATTGAAACTGCCTCTCACACTAAACTACTTGTCCTTGCAATGGAAGGAAGAGTGATGATTCTCCATTCAACAAGTGATACAAAAACAAAACAAAAAAAAAAAAAACTATTACTTACCAACTTCACCAGGGAACATTTTCCATTCTCATCCTCCTCCTCCTCCTCCTCGTCTTACTGCCCACTCTCCTGTATTGAACTCTACCTTTACCAACCTCCATACCTCCAAGCTCTCAAACCTAGAACAGCCCTACCATAAAACTGTTAAATTTGCTATAAGTTTACCAATAGTAGTAAGCAGATTCCACACCAGAAGGTAAAGACACCTGTGGATGCAAATAACTGAATAATCCACAATAAAAGTTTGGTCATCCACAGGAACCAAGCACAATGTCTCACAGGCGTAAATTATAATAGCAGCAAATCCAAATAACAAATCCAAACAACGAAGGTAAAACAGCTGTAATGCAAAGATACACGAACTAGGCAACAATTTATAATAAATCCTGAACTTTGTTGCCTAGTTCGTGTATCTTTGTATTACAGCTGTTTTACCTTCGTTGTTTGGATTTGCTGCTATTATAATTTACGCCAATAAGTTTACCAACACAAACTCATCACTGCACAGGAATTAGATAACTCAGTTAGTTTGAATTCCCTAACAGTCTTAAACTTATTGAACTAAACAGACCCATAAAATCCTGCACAATCCAAATTTATGTCCCTCTCTATCTCCTGTTATGTCTTGGTCTGCACTCTCCTCCCTCAAAACCTCATACCCTCTGACAAATTTCTTGCTACTATAGCCCCAATACATAATTCTTCTGTTGATGTTCTCTAATCCTCTATTGTATCCATATTTTGGAATTCCCTTCTTTTACTGCTTTGTGAACCTTTGAAGACTTCTGTATTTAAATCATTGCTAAGACCTCACGTCATTAAAAACTATATCTGTTACTACTGCTCACCTTCAGGATAGATTATCTCAGCAATTCCTTCTCTCATCCCTTCCCCTTCTTTCTCCTTCCTCTATTCGATTTTCCCTAACCTCAACAAATTTATCTTACTAAGACATCTATATCTATATATTGCTACTTTCTGTTTTTTCCCTGTTTTACAGTATTTCATACTGTAATTATTTACACAGGTTTTTACTATGTACTCTGTGGGTAAGTTTTAAATTTTTTGGAGTTTTTCTCCTCAGATTGTTCTCTGAAAATGGGCTTTTTTTTTGCTCAGTCAGATTTTCCTAGTCAACAAATACAAATAAATAATAAATAAATATTGAATTGTTTGCAGAGTGGAATTTGCACTTGATTTTGGTTTCAGTGACAAGGGACATGTCACATTTGCTTCTGCACCTGCGGATGAATATAGAGCAGAAGTAAGGGCTAAGCCACAGTACCAGGTTACCTAAAAGTTCTCTAGGCATCTAATTGGACAGAAAAAAGTATTTAGGCTGCCAGAAAATGAATTTCAATTATATGATGTTGACTATCTCTCAATTTTATAATTAATATCTCTCAACTTCTTAATGCAAGAAATCCGGACAAAGCCTAAAATAAAGGGCAGACAAAGGCCCAAAAATAGGGACAGAGTTTAAATATTGCCGTTATAAAATTAAAAAAGTTGTTAAATCTTCAGGATTTTTGTTAGCATATAATTTCTGAAGGATAAGGAGCCTAAAGCTCAAATGTATATTATTATTTAGAGACTTCAATCTTCTGTGATTTGCCAGAAAACCACAAATTATATGAGGAACACACCAAAAATATGAGGTGAAAATATGGACAGTTGAGAGGTAAAGATGTTCAAGCCAATGGATAAAGTGAATCAAAAATATGTCTATAGCATGTGCAGAAATACCAACACAATACACATGCAAACAATATTGCATAATATTTGCAAGTAACATCAAACCATTACACTTGCATTCGTGGCAGATCCAGAAACATTGCCTTGTTTCCATATATAGGATGAGACCAGAATACTAGCTGCATCTGAATCACCTGACAGCTTTCTGCATTTCTCCCCAGCTATGAAACTGGGGCTGTATTGTCAGAGCTACAAGGCATCTTTGAGTATGGCACACATTTTTTCATATGATTTGGCCAGTGCTATGAAACCAGCAAATCAAAGAATTATGGGTACAGGTTGTCCAAGATACAATGATTTCCAGCAATACTACTTCCAAAATTTGAGAACATCTGTCAGTTTAAGGAACTCCACTTGCCATGGACACAGAAAAATGAGATCGAAGTCTGGGACACATGTCTGAGAACTGCTCTTTCCAGGTGTCCGGTGTAACTACAGCAGTTGTTCAACCTAACAAAATATGACAGCGACTGGTGGAATGTGTTGGTGAGGTACTTTTCACTGGCAAGCTAGTATTTCTGCTGAGTTGTCATGACAACATGAAAAAGAGAGAGAGAGAGAGAGAGAGAAAGAGAATTCTCCTGACAATGCTTAGTAACTGATACACAAAATACAGTGGGCTTTCTGAGGACCATTGTATATACACGTGTCCTCTAGCTCCTAATAACATCACCACAAGAACATTTTGTCCACTTGTAGCAGCTACACACATACCTGTATACATGCACCTCATATCATGAAGCACACAATAGATCTTTTACACTGGATTCATGAAACAGAGCACTATAGCACTAAGATTATTGTTCATCAGTACTCCTGAAATGCATTATTTATCATAAGGAACCACACATGTATAATATAATATAATATATGTAGTCTATCTTGTATCATAATTAAGCCCTATAAAGCACTGAAAAACAAGTATTATTTCATACTTATTTCTTAGCTGTAGTTCATTTTTTAAACAACCACAATTTATTTCAATCTTTCAAAGACATGCATTTTTAAAACAGTTCCACGATGAAACATCAGATCTGGAACATCAAAAATATCAAAACTAATGCTCAAAATACAGAAAAATAAAAATGTTTACTGAGAGTGATTTTTGCACAGGACAAGCCTCTGAACTGCTGAAGTGGAAGGCATGACTCTATACATCCCAAACTTATATGTACCAGCTCCATGGTCACACCAACTCGAAAAAGGGAGAAATGTTCCAAAAGAAGGCAAGCACTGGCAGCACACATTTAGAAGTCACACTGCAGTGATTTCCTATTGGAACTAGTGATCAGAATTGCATTGCTCTGTCTGTTTTTTTAATCATCTGAATCTCGGGGAATTTCACTTCTACTACTTGTAAAGATACCGCATAAAATAAATAACATTGTTTTCACTGACAGTGAAACTCTGAAAATGTTTCACCAAAAGCACTTTTTGGTGAAACTCAGAGTGAATATTTTTTTGCAGGATGCCCCCCCCCCCCCCCCCAATGTGGGTAGGCATTAACCACACATCCTTGAACTTTAATATATCTAGTCAGGGGCTACACAACAGTAGGGAAAAGGGAATTAACCATAATTGGTGAAAGTGCGAAACAATTTCACTGAAACAGTGGTCGCCTAAACTGTCGATTGACATGCTCCCCACCACCAACACCCATTCAAGAGAGTTAAACCTTTACCATAACATAAACAGAACCTGTTAATGGGATAGATACCTATCCCAAAAATTATTCTACTCAAAAACAGGCTTCATCTTTATACTATGCAAAATAGTTCCCTAACCATCTTCAACTACAATCTAGAGGAATAGATAGACAACCATAAATCTGCCATAGGTCTGCCCCTCCATCCCTATGGAAAGGTAAATCAAGTAATAGGATTTTCTTAGCTAGGCTACAAAGGATCTATCCATTAAATTACCTAGTAATAAATCATGATCCTAGGAAGCTAAACAGAATGGGAAAAAAATCTTTGAGTAGCTGCCAAAGTAAATCTTAGCCTAATTTATATCTTTAAAAATGTTAGCACAAAATAGTTTCACAGAGCAAAATGATTCTTCAAATACTTTTCAATCTGTAGGAGAATCTTATAGATTTGAGAGAAAGTTTTATAAAATATACCATTGTTTCACATAACATCACTTTGTTCCATTCAGAGTTAGTATATTCATATAATATTATAGTAGTTTACCAGCAAAGACATAGCAAAGGAAGCAATAAAGCTAGGGACTAATAAATTGGCCAGTTTAACATTTAAAACACAGGTATTCTGATGAGGCCTGACCCCGTCATCTTAACTCTGCTTAGAGGTTTGAACAGGCTTTCCAAATTTTGTTTCACTTTATGATGTCATGTCCCAGAGACTATGTCAATAATTTCAACCTTGTACATTTATTTATTTATTATTTATTTATTTTACGTTTGTTGACCGGGATAGTCCAACTGGATAAATGTCCATTTTCAGTGGAGGCCTGGGGAGAAAAGCTCCAAGGTAAGCAGATAAGTAATAACAAAGAAGATATATTACCAAGGTAGACAGATAAGTAATAACAAAGAAGACATATTACAGATGAGATATTTACAGATGTCATAAGCAGACATGAAATAGACAATATCACAAGTTCGAGTTACCCCTGGTAACAGTCAGGGGAAAAAAATAACAGTAATTTGATTAATAGATTATATACATTCATGGTGAGAGTTAGCCAGGTTTGTTTCTATGGCAAAGCCAGTTTAGTGCCAAATGTTGTTTGAGTTTAGCTTTGAATTGGGATAGGGAGGATACATGTTAAAGGGTAAGATCAGTATTCCACAAGTTAATAGATTGCATATCAACAAATCTTGAAAAGGGGATATATTCAACCTATGAGACCTTCTAAGACTAAATACGTAAGATAGACCTTGAAGATCTACTGTTTAAAACTAGAAGATGGGTTTATTTATTTTTTTCTCCCCCCTCTTCCAAGCAGTAATATATTTTGTTTAATTTTATTTGCAAACTACTGACTGACCCAAAACCTTCGAAATAATTAGTACTCTTCCAACCAGTCCTTAATAATCCCAAGATTACCCTAAACAATGTTGTGTTCACATAATTCATTTTTTACAGGTTTAAAGAACAGATTTTCTGTAGCATTTTAAACAGAGGGTATATGAGCTTGGTAGATATTTTAAAACTGTATTTGGAATTTAAAAGCAGATAATTTAATGGCTGTCAACTTGTTTCAAGCTTTCATCTCTAAATTCACTATACATTCCATTTCTAATGTCTCAGGAATTCATTTACCTTACAAGCAGTTGCTCCAACCCCCCCCCCCCATCCACGAAAAATTCTAAAATACACATATAATGATATTATAACTAAGACAGATACATATTCAAAAATTACACCTACATTCTGAATGGAGCAACTTGAAGTCCTAGACTTCTTTTTATGCCATCTTATTCCTGAAAAGTATCACAATAAAGCAGCTAGCTTCTTTGCATAATACCCATAACTTATAATTTAACTATTTATCATCTTTATTGTCCTTATATCAATGTGTTACACATCTATATAATTTTCCTTTTCTAAATGTGATAGTATCATATATCTAATCACCATCCAAGTGAGACAGTGATGTCCCGGTGTATAAAATACATGCATTCTTTATGCACTTGTTTTTTTTTTTTTTTTTAAAAAGACCAGCCTGGTAACACCAGAAAATCACACTTAAAGAATAAGAACATATTATCCTCAAATTTCTTATAACTGACTTAGTTACAGATGCTGCAACTTTTGCAGATTTTACACAATTGTTGGAAGCCCATTGCTTAGCTTTTTTTAACAGTTACAAAGCAGAACCCTTAACATGCTTCACATTTTCCACTTTCCAATTTAATTATAATTTCCACTGCTGCCCTGACTGCTTTATCAGCAGTCTAGCCACCATAATTATGAACAATGCTTCAGCTTGGAATTCCATTGTTTAAACTTTGTTCTGCATGCACTCTTGTTAGATTTCAGTTGATGTCAGCCTCCCAGCCAGACCTTCTGAAAGATCTGTACCAGCAGACAGATTTGTATTGTTTTGCATAGCATTTCCTGTCAGCTCCTGTGTGATGTGACACAACATTAACCACAAGGACTTGAGAAAAACAAAATGGCTTCCTAGTAAAAGGGCAGGAACATACTCATTCGAGACAGTGGCAGAGTTTGCCAGTTATTGCTGTTGTCATCAACCTTCTTTTTCTTATTTTTACATAGGGTCAGGATGTACCATCAGTGTCTTGACAAAATTACCTAAGCCAGTATAAATACTACTGTATATACTGCAAAGAGGCAAATGCATCAAGATGGCAGCCATGTACCTGATTGCGGTGTCTTCAATCAGAGGTGTCCCCTCCACCCCAGTTGATGTTAGCCATTCAGCAAGAAGGTGATAAGTAGCACTTAATACCTCCCTGAGCTAGAGATTTTACACTGCTGCTCACTAAACTAATACTTTTGACATATGGCTGCAGTGCCACCAATGTACCCCAAACTACACCTATAACCTATGACTGATCATTCCACCATGGGGTCAATCTCATCAACAAAATTTAAGTTTAATAATAACTATAAATAAATAACTCACAAACTCTTTTTGTAAGTCTTTCTGAATTCCATGTGTATTTTTATCTTCAAAGTAAGAATAGTAAATGTGTTTAACTATTCATTTTTCTGTAGCAGACATCATTTTTACAAACATCAGTTAAATACAAATTATCACCAGCTCACTCTATTAGACCTCAGTATTGCATGTTGCATTCTCTGCAATAGTTATAATTTCAGCCAAATGCTGAATTACTAATTGTGTTTACACTAGTAAAGATTATTGTGCTCAGAGATATATAGCCAGTGTTAAATTCATCAGGTTTGCTGACCATTGATACTATACTGAAAATATTGACATCAGACTATGTTTTACTTCAAAGTTTGTGATAAATGCAGCACTTATAAATATCTGCTTCCTCGTCACTGAGAATTCAGTGCCTCAGAGGTTTATGCGACACAGGAGATTCTGTGGACTTCATTGTTCTGTACATACTTAAACTGGACATCATTAATCTGCATATAGTTAAACTAGTACATTTTAAATATTGTGCTCTTACATGACACCTGGAAATAGCTGCTACTCTTTCTTATTCTCATAGAAAAACACATTTATTCTTTACCATCATCTGTAGAGAAATGTTTACTTTGTGCACAGTCCTAGTCAATTGTTAGCCAGTAAATTCATTTTCTCTAAAGTGCATTTGTTGATATTAAAAATGCTAGATTATCACAGAACTACCAGAGAGAATAGTGTTTTTCTCTTCTATTAAAACATTTCATATATTTATGTTACCATCAAGTTAACCATCTTGACTAGTATAACCCCATATATCTTGAAGTGTATTTAACTGTCAGTACAGACCTTTTCACAAATAAGTATATTAATTTACCATAATCGCTTGAGAATGGCAGGTAACAGTGTTCTCAGCCCAGGGAAATGTGCAGCAGTAATTATGACACCATATCAAGCTTCAACACCTGATTAGTTGAAACATAATGAATAATTCCTTTCAGTTGATTATTGTTTTCATCATTAAGGAAATTCATCACATTGATCTCATGAGGATCAAAATTATAGTAAGAAGTTGATACCTATCTTTGTTTTTAAAATGATAACTGTTATCCGTCTCAGATGACATGGCTAGCGAAGTCTAATGTAAAGAATAAAATTCAACAAGGGTTCAAAATTACTTTTTTGTGTGTTTTAAATTTTTTTTTTTTTTAGGTATTGTCAGGACTCTGTCTTAAAGACTGAAGCAAGTGCAAGGAACATAGGTTCATAGGTTCATAGGTTTATACTAGGCTATCTGCCCTAAGGCATTTATAAGCCTAGCCCAAATTATTGTGGCTTACGCCACCCCTTATATGAAAAAATACTGTGCCCATTAGTTTGTTGTGCCTCTGTCCAGCAGTGACCCAGAGATGATTCCCGGGGTAAACCTACGATCTCCCATCCACAGGTCTAGATTTCTCTTGAACAGAGTCAGCGAGGTGCTCTGCCTCACATGGACCGGGATTTTATTCCACAGCATAGGGAGTCTCTGAGTGATAAATCTATCCCTCCAGCACGTCCTATTTATATCCGTGCTAAGGTTTAAGTCGCTTGCTCTAGTGGTTTTGGTGGATTTGGATTTTTGAGGTGGAGCATGTCCATTAATTCCGGGTTGGACATGGCCTTGTATGTCAGGCACATGTCACCTCTGAGCAGACGGTATGCGACTGAATAGAGCTGGAGTTTCTTCAATCTGGCAGCATATGACAGATTTTGGAGTCCCTTTATCCTTTTGGTGAGGAACTTTTGGGGTCTCTCCAATTGCTGCAGATGTCGGGTGAGATACATCCCGAATGGGGCATTGTACTCGATCATTGGTCTGATAAGTGAAGAGTACAGGGGAACAATGACCTCACTAGATCTGGATGTGAATCCCTTCATGATCAGGTGGGCAATGTAGAAGGTCTTTCTAACCACTTTAGCAATGTGAGTGTCAAAAGAAAGGCCACTGTCAACCTGGGTCCCCAGGTCCCTGATAACCTCTTCTGTGCTTAGTGGATTGCCACCTATATGGTAGCTTGGGGTTACCTTGTTTTTCCCGAAGGGTATGACTATACATTTTTGGCGTTTAACTTCAGGCCATGGCTCTGGCACCAGCTATCTGTTTCCGTGAGTCCCTTCTGAAGGATATCAGTGTCCGATGCACTTTCCACTATGGCCCAGTTTGCAGTCATCTGCAAACTTTGTCAGCCAAAGTCCTCCCATGTTGGCCTGTACTTCTGAGAAGTAGATGCCAAACAATAGGGGCCAAGGACCGAGCCCTGTGGGACACCACTTGTGACCAGCTTGGAGTCTGACACAGCGCCAGCAACTCTAACCCTGTGGGTTCTGTCCTTAAGCCAGTTTGCAACCCATCTTGTGACATATGGGTTTACATTTAAGCTGGTAAGTTTTTCTACAATACCCGAGTGGGGTATTGTGTCGAAAGCCTTTGCAAGGTCAAGGTAGGCTGTATGGACTGCCTTTCCTCATCAATGGCCTTGGTGACTATTTCAAGAAGTCGACCAAGTTCAAAAGGCATGATCTTCCCTTGACAAAGCCAAACTGGGTCGGGTCCAATGTCTGCAAGTCCCCTATATCTTTGTTTATGAGCTCTATTATGATCCTCTCCATAGCTTTGCAGACTAGACTTGTTAAGCTTATGGGGCGGTAATTACCAGGGTCCGTAGAGGCGCCACCTTTGTGGAGTGGGACCACAGTTGCCGTGACGCCACTCCTTGGGCACGTATCCTGTGGTAAGGCTGAGATTAAACAGCTGCCTTATGTGCGGGTTTAATTCCTCATTTAGCTCGTGTAGCACACAGCCGGGGACACCATCCGGTCCCATTGATGCTGTGTTTTTAGCTTTAGAGAGAGCAGCTTTCACCTGCGCATTTGAGATGTCCGGGAGGCTACACTCGGCTGGGATAGTTATCTCTCCTTTAGGGGAGAGGGGGTGAAGTTTGCACTGAACCTGTCTGCCAGTATGTTGGCAATGTCTGTGGGTTCAGTGATTTTGTATCATTTTGGACTAATTCTGAGCATATCTGTGAGTTTCCACCCAGGTTCCTAACATAGCTGAAAAGGCCTTATGATTGTCCTTTGAATCCATGGCAATTTTTCTCTCAAAATTGGCCTTAGTTGATTTTATGAGTGCTCGTAATTTTTACTAATAATGATCAGGGGTGACTTCCCTTTTATGGATTTTGTTCTATCATGTAATAGCTTTCTCCTCTTATTGTAAAGTTTGTTAATGGCTGGGGTCCACCAGACTGGACGTTTGCCCTTTGTGGAAAGAGTCTTGGTTTTATTTGGGATTGCCTGATCCATGCAGTCCTGGAGGTGTTCATAGAAGGCATTTGTAAGGGCTTCCGCAGCTTGGGTTGTGGTTTCCTCTGACTCAGGGGCCTTGAAGGATACCACACCAGTCTTGAGTAGTGTGAAGTTTGCTTTAGAGAAGTTCTTCACTATGGTCTTTTGTTTGGGGTGGGGGCGGGATGTGGATTTCCAGTGAGATTAGTTTATGATCAGATCTCACCAATGAGGGATATACTTCCGGTGTGGAGCATTTTGTCCCCATGTTTGTGACAATGAGATCTAGTATATTTTCTCCTCTCGTGGGAACAGTGACTAGCTGTTCCATGGCATTTGAATTTATGAACTCCAGGAACCGTTGGGCTAGAAAGTTAGGGCTTGAGTAATGTTCCCAGTCTATATTCGGGTAGTTGAAGTCACCCAATATGATGGTGTTTGGAGATACATTTATACCCTCCAGTGTCTTCAGGAAGGCTGTGTGGGGTTCCTGAGTTTGAGAGGGTGGCCTGTAGCATGCTACAATTTGTAGAGCAGTTTTGCCTATTGTTAGTTGCACCTGGATGGTTTCCGAAGCTTCATGCGTTGCCACCAACCTGGAGGTGTGAGTATCCTTTATGAATATGGATACACCCCCTCCTTTTGTGGAGTGGTCCGGGTTTTGGGGCCGGAACGCATGATATGAGGTAAAACCTAATAGTGCCGGGGTGCTCTCAGGAGCCTTGAACCAGGTTTCAGTTACAGCACAGACATCGATGTTCTCCATACTGAGAAGGGCCTCGAGTGCGTGCATTTTGAGATTTAGACTTCTGGCATTGAGCAGCATTACCCACAGGTTGTCTGTTCTTCTTCTTCTTCTTTTGGCTGCTCCCACTAGGGGATCAACTGTTTCCATTTCTTCCTGTCCTCTGCATCATCCTCTGTCTGTTACTGTAGTTTTATTCCTGAAGTGATGTAAACAAAATGAATATATCTCTATATTATTTATTGTACGGAATGATATCATATGTCTACTAGGAACAAAGGTACTCACTTTGAATACTTCAAAGAATATGAGATCATGATTCTGCATCCAACTTCTCTAACTTTAAACTATTTTTAATCAATATTTTTAATCAAGTCCCTTTGATATATTATGAGTACAAGCCCAATATCACATATTTATATGTGATGTGCACAACTTTATTGTGAGCACTTTATGATAGGTACCCACAATGCTCACTTTTACACAATTAGATGACCAGTGATCTAACCCTTATCCATTTTTCTCTTGTCATATTTTCTATACAGCATCCGTTTAACAGCTTAATGCAAACTGCCTTGCATTACCTTGAGAATACAGGGAAGTATGGTCAACTAGTCTTCCCACTTTTCTAGGACAAATTTTTAAAAGTCTGCTTTCAAAAGTTGTATTTGTTCATTCTGCAGTACCTAAAGATTTGGGATGATGTCATCATACCTTTTAACTGCCCCGATTTTTCACAGACTGTCCAGATATTTGCTTCATATTGCCTCATAAAAATGTGTTTTTCTGACAAATCACTGAGGATTGACATCACTAAATAATGATAGACATTTGAGTTTCAGACTTCATTTCCTTCAGAGAATGAGTGCTAACACAAAAACTGTTATTCAAGCAACTTTCCAGATTTATAAGACCAATAATTAAATTCTGCCCCTGTTTTTGGGCCTTTGCCTCACCATTATTTTTGGCTTTGTCCAGATTTTTTACAGTAAGAGGCTGAGATGTATGGATGTCATTTGCATCATATCAGAGAGGAAAATTACAATCCTGGTTTTCAAAATGCATTTTTATTTGAATTTATTTCCTGAGACATAACAGAGTGACACAATATATTCCTCGACATTTGGGTCAAAATTAGGAGCTTGCCCTTTTGTATGTATTATTGCCACTCATTCTGAAAAACAGGCAGTGATTTCAAATCACTGTGGTTTACTTACCTGACCATGTTGTCTAACCACTTCCTCTCCTGAGGGCATGATTATAAGTCAACAAAAGATAATGTAGTGGTTGATGTATTTGTTTCAGTTTGGTTAAACAAATCATCTAATAAGGTATGAGTTGCATTTATTATTCTTCGGTGTCTCACTGTCTTTTACTAAAAAGCTAAAATATCACATCGCTGTTCAGCCACCCATATTTGTTACATACCAAAATACAGTGATAACTCAGGTGTACCATGAACATTTCCTGTCTTGCTACTACTTTTAATGACTTAACAGTTTTAGACTAACACAATTGCCCGTGTTCTCTGTATGCTGAAATGTCTTGCCCTATTAAAGCAGCTTCTTTTCTGGTTTAATCAGTGACATTATGCATAACATGATGTACATATATCTTAACAGTAATAATTTGTATTAACTCTCCCTGACTGGGGGAGCAAAATCTAAACTGTAATTTTGCTAAATTATATAAAGGAAGACACACAACAGACAGCTTTGTCCTGAGCTTCCCTACTGCTAACTGACAGGTCTTCGGGGTTAGGAAGAGTCAAGGTTCGGAACAGTATGGCTTGCTGTCAATCAACTAACTAACGAGGCAGGTTTAGGATCAGGTAGCTCAAGAGGGGTAATGGCTAGGACAGAAGTGGGCAGGCAGGTTACAAAGGTTATATATCTCAGGCTTTGAGTATCTTGACTGCTTTGTTTAAATAAGTGAAGTAAGCAGCATGTGTGTATTTTAGCTTTGTTTGTCCATTCAATCAGGCTAGAGAGAGAAGTGATGCTTACAGAACCAAACTGCAGTTAGGAGCAGTGGTAAACACTGACATTTATCTGATTGTTTATTACTGGAGCTAAAGGGTATGATTTGTTACAAGGACCTATAAAGGTCCCTGAATGGTCAAACTTATAGTGCAAATGTGCAAATGATTATTACTGATTGCTAGAGGCTTGGTTTCTTCATGCTGGTACATAGTGTTTTGGGGTACTTTATAATAATAAATAAATGCATGCAGACAAGGTGATTTAATACGGTATGGGAAAATCCTCTGACACTCACACCCAGTTGTGGATTATTGCTGTTATACAATTGCATTATTTAAGAAATCAATGTCTTACCCTTCTTAAATAATTTCATCATATGATAGCACACCTTCTCTCCTATATACTGATGCACTGCCCGTGCTTATGGAACTTATGTCCCCATGCTTGCGTAGCACATCAGTGCAGTGCAAGAGAAGTGATGTAGCCCCAGCTAGTTTCTATTATCCATTTTCAAACAGCTGAAGTAGGAGCTATATGATAAAGCAGGAAGTAGAAAAAACAAGGATGAAGAGAAACAAAACCCAAAATTCAAGCTATTCTACAACTGCTCCAATATTTGACACCAGTCTACCCAGCCATAACATTCGGTGCATTGTTTATTATTTGTAGCTGCTAATTAACTGGGTAGCCATGGTGGTGCAGCAGTAGCATTGTCGCCTCACAGCAAGAGGTTCTCCTGTTTGATTCTCGGCTGGAGCGCCTTCTGTATGGAGTCTGCATGTCCTCCCTGTGGTTGAGTGGTATTCAAAAGACATGCGTAGGGCGTGCCTTCATTGAAGGGTGGGCATCAAGCTGGCTCCTCTGCACCATAAAAATCTACTGTCAATCATTAGCGGACCAGAGTTCTGCTGTGGCGTCCCCTAACTGGGAAAAGCCAAAAGAAGAAGTTGTCTTGGCATTTTTATTTTCTTGAAACAAACACGAAAAGGCCAGCAAAATAGTTCCACCGTTTATTTAGAGGTAAGAAAACGGACCAAATGGTACCGTAGTTTAAACAAAAGTACTCATACTAGTTTCGGCATCCGCCTTCTTCAGTGAGTATAAGCAGACAAAATTATTTAATATCAAACCAACGTCAGTATAAATACTATTGTTATCCAATAGGAATAGACACATTCAAATTAGGCTCCCAGCACAGAATTAAAGTCATACCAAAAACAGAAAAATTAGTGTATAGTGAACAAAAAATATATATCCAAATACATGGGTATAATTACATATGTTAACCTGATAATAATATGTAATCAAAAAATAATAACCAGAAACAAACCTCTAGCAAGGTGTAATATTTGCAAGTAGTAGGTTATTACATATCAATATTTCTACAATAAAACAACTGGATATACAAATGATGACAGGAATGGTTAATATCATAATGTATAGATAGTAATGCAGACCAAATGGAAAAAGAACATCTAAATATGTGATCCTATAAAATATATAGGTAATAATATGTTGGATATTAGTATACATACAATTATGGCAACCGTATACACAAATGGTGATTTAAATAGGAACCACAAAACATCTAATGCACTATATCTACATACGATTAAACATCCAAGTGCCAAGTTTATGTTCACTATTATTGATAAAATTACTGGTAACAGAAATAACACGACAGGTTGGCCAGGAATACTAAGCCATAAAGAAAAGTACTGGATCACATACCTTGGTGCCCTTTTTCCACCTGGCCTGAATGACCATCTATAAATTATGATATTTACTATTTAAATCACCATTTGTGTATACGGTTGCCATAATTGTATGTATACTGATATCCAACATATTATTACCTATATATTTTATAGGATCACATATTTAGATGTTCTTTTTCCATTTCGTCTGCATTACTATCTATACATTATGATATTAACCATTCCTGTCATCATTTGTATATCCAGTTGTTTTGTTGTAGAAATATTGATATGTAATAACCTACTACTTGCAAATATTACACCTTGCTAGAGGTTTGTTTCTGGTTATTATTTTTTGATTACATATTATTATCAGGTTAACATATGTAATTATACCCATGTATTTGGATATATATTTTTTGTTCACTATACACTATTTTTTCTGTTTTTGGTATGACTTTAATTCTGTGCTGGGAGCCTAATTTGAATGTCTCTATTCCTATTGGATAACAATAGTATTTATACTGACGTTGGTTTGATATTAAATAATTTTGTCTGCTTATACTCACTGAAGAAGGCGGGTGCCAAAACTAGTATGAGTACTTTTGTTTAAACTACGGTACCATTTGGTCCGTTTTCTTACCTCTAAATAAACGGTGGAACTATTTTGCTGGCCTTTTCGTGTTTGTTTCAAGGTTGGTTGGCCGAGCAAGTCGTACGAGCGAGGACTGGTGTTTGTTCGAATTTTTATTTTCTTCCCAGTATGAGCCCAAAATGGTCTATAAAGTCAGTGAGCAATCTTTCCTCGTTAACAAACTACCCAACTAGTCACACAAACAACAGTGATATTTCCGTAGACTATTATAATCTAAATTTCCTGACAGCAAGGTTTTCTATGCAGTTGACAATGTACCAATGAAGGTGCAAGCCTAGTATGAAAGTAGCCTCCATAATTTTCTTCATTTATGATGGGTTTTCGGGCAAATTTGATCTAACAAAGCCATAATGGTTAACATAGCTGGATTTTGAGGTTGGCAAAAATGCATAAGAAAAGTGCAGTTAACTATAAAATTTATCAGCCTAAGAAGGTGAGGTGGTGTATGTTGCAGCATAAAGCAGTGGTGTTGGTGATTATCTGTTGTCCTTGCAAGCAGTTGAACACATTAAGTCTTGATTTAGAGGTGTGTTCCTTAGTTTTTTTTTTTCTGCACACAGTGTATCTTTGTTTGCATTTGTGTTCAAATAGTCATTAGTTGGTCACTTGGTGCACCATGCCCATAAACCCTGGATTTGATTTATAAGGGACAGAGCAAACTATGAGGAAAATTAGGGATGTTTTTTCAAAACTGTGGACGGCTGAGAGGTATGGTTACTGGTAGTTTACTGGGAGTGTCTGACTAAGCCAGAAAGGTACATTTTCAGTGGATGCTCTGGGATAAAAGCTCCAAATTACATTTAGAGAATCAATATGCATATAACAAAAATCATAAAACAATAGGTTACAATACACATATAGAATTGATATGTAGTAAAAGACAGAAACAGTTACCAATACATGTTAATATAAAATGAACACAAGTACAGTGGAAAAAAATAACTCTGTAGGATTATAACTCACAAATTATGCATCATAATAGATGATCTTTGACCGCAGCCTTTAAAAAAGATATTGATGTATTTCTTGCCTGGGGGTGTGGTGATATCCTCACCAGAATTTAAGGATGTTGAAGTAAAAAAAGCAGTGAGATAAGATGGGCATAAGATTGAAGGGGGGGGGACATATCTAAAGAGAAATGAATGATGCAGTAAGCCTAAGGGAAGAAGAAGATGGACAAAAAAATAGAGTAAGAAAACTAAGAGCCCTTCTTTGCTGAGCAGGAGCATAGCCATTTTGTAGACAAACAGGCTTTTAGAAGATTTTGAAAGTGGAGGGGGTTAGCTGAGGCACCTCAGGCTTTGTGCCCAATGAGTGGCGCACAGCTACAGTTATCCCACTCCACAAAGGGGGATCCACCTTTGATCCCGAGAACTATCATCCCATCAGTCTGATGAGCCTGATCTGCAAAGTCATAGAATGCATTACCATGGAACTAATAAACAAAGACATTGGCAACCTTCAAACACTGGACCCCACCCAGTGTGGCTTTGTAAAGGGCCGATCTTGCCTCCTCAACCTGATTGACTTCTTCATATCAGTCTCCAGACCTGTGGACAAGGGTAAGGCAATCCACACAGCCTATCTGGACCTTGCCAAGGCCTTTGACACCATACCCCACTCTGGAATCAAGGATAAATTTACTAAGCTGGGCATTAATCCCTACGTCACTTGATGGGTTGCCAACAGGCTTACTGACAGAACCCACACTGTAAAAGTAGCTGACTCAAAATCCAGCTCCAGACAAGTAACAAGCGGAATACCTCAGGGTTTAGTCCTTGGGCCGCTCTTGTTTGGCATCTACTTCTCTGAAGTACAGGCCAGCACTAAGGAATTCTGGCTAACAAAGTTCACAGATGACTGCAAATTGGGAGCCATTATTGAATCCCCAAACAATGTGGATATTCTACAAAAGAGCCTTACAGAAACAGATGTTTGGTGCCAAAGCCATGGGCTCAAGCTCAATGCCAAGAAATTCATAGTTATCCCCTTTGGGAAAAACCATGTACCAATGAATTACCACATAAGTGGCAGTACACTAAACACCGAAAGTGTGATAAGGGACTTAGGGACACAGGTGGACAGTGGTCTCACCTTCGATAACCAAATAGCCACAACAGCCAGGAAATCCTTCTATGTGGCACACCTCATCACTAAGGGCTTTTCATACAGCAAAAAGGAGGTCATTGTCCCACTGTACTCATCCCTCATTAGACCCATTATAGAGTACAATGTCCTGTTTGATTTGTATCTCACAAGACATCTGCCACAGAAATACTTCACTAAAATAATCACAGGCCTAAAGCAGATGTCCTATGCTGACCATCTAAAAAAACTCCAGCTATTCTCTGTCGCATATCGCCTAGTCAGAGGCAATCTCTGCTTAACATACAAGGCCATGTCAAACCCAGTGCCGTTGGACATGCTACACTTAAAGAAATCCCAATCCCTCAGAGCCACATGCTCCAGGGATCTGAACCTGGTCATCACAATGAACAAAACAGGCTGGAGGGACAGGTTCCTGACCCAGAGACTCCCCATAGTCTGGAATAGACTGCCGATACATGTCAACCTGAGTGCCTCTTTGACCCTCTTCAAAAGTAACCTTGATAATTGGCTGGGAGATAGGAAATTCAGCCCAGGGATCACGTCAGTCACCCTGCTAGACAGGGAACCAGGGAAGTAAATATTCTGGGAAGAAATAGCCAGGGATTTGTTATGGCTAGGTTTGTATAGGCCCTAGGGCCAATATCCTAGTACTAACCTATGGACCTATGAACCTATGAATTGAGTTCCAAATTTTGGAGATCTGCTTTGAGTATAAGGCATCACCGTACCTATTAGTTTGTTGGATGAGCGGAGGGTCTTGTTTTTAGAGTAAGGTTTTACTAGGATTTTAAGGAATGGACATTTGTCTGGCTGGTAGATTATAGGGTGACAGATCTTAAGCTGGCTGAGGTGTAATAGGTTAGGTAGTTCTAATCAGTCTAGTTTGTGCAGTGCTGAACAATGATACATCCTATTTGGGAGCAGGGGTGCAGCTAGGATTTTCAAATTTGTACTCACAGCTCTCAAACTGCTACCCCCCTCCCCAGCCAAGCTATGGCAATTCTCGTAATTCATGGTTTGCTCTTTTAGTGTCAATGAAGAGGAATTTGCTGTAATGCCTCTTCAGTAATATAATATAGATTCACTCAAACCTAGTTCCTTGAATTGAAAATTAACCTGAAAGTCAGTTCTTTGAAAAATGCAGCATGGTAGTTGGGGTAGAGGATTCATGCTTTTGTTTTATGTAACTAAGGTACAGGTTTTGAGCTTGAGTAAATTACACACCTACTCCTAACTAGGGTGTTTCATTCACACACACACCCTTACCTACCTCTTAGTACAAGAAATTTGGACAAAGCCTAAAACAAACAGGGACAGATATTAAATAATGCTCTCATGAACTTAGAAAGTTGCTAGTATAACAGGATTTGTGCTAGTATGAGAAAGTTGCTAGAATAACAGGATTTGTGCTAGTATGAATTTTTCTAAAGGACATGAAGTCTGAAACTCAAATGTCTGTCATTTAGCAACTTCAGCCTTCAATGATTTTCTAGAAAATCACAAAATTTATGAGGAACAGACAAAATATGGGGCAAAAATCTGGACATTCTGCAAAATTTGGACAGTTGAGAGGTATGTTACCTACCTACCTCTCACACACACACACACACACACACACACACACACACACACACACACACACACACACACACACACACGCACACACACACGCACACACGCACACAGACACACACACACACACACACACACACACACACACACACACACACACACACACACACACACACACACACACCTCTCAACCTCTTAGAGCAACAAACTCATAAATAAAACTGAGGCAAAGGCCCAAAAATAAAAACATTTTTTAAAATATTGCTCTTATAAATTTAGAAAGATAATAGAATAGTAGTAGGTCTTGCATTAGTACGAATTTTCTGAAAGGTATGAAATCTGAAACTCAAATGTCTGCCATTATTTTCTAACTTCAGTCTTTAACGATTTACCACTAATTTGCCAGAAAATCGCAATTTTATGAAAAACGGACCAAAAATGTGATGCAAAAATATAAAATTGCCAGACAATACAGCTGGGAACCTGTCAAAGAAGGGACACCATTTTAATATGAGCACAGTTAACTTGAGCAGCTGACAAAATTAGAGAATCTACATGCATTTCTGAAATAAAAGTAATGTATAACTCTGATCATTACAGTTATTTATAAAAGTAAACCTCCATGTTTTCTTCCAAAATTGCTATTTTGCAGAGAGATTATTAGGGGGAGAGCAACATTTTGAGTCAAAATTGGGGACAGTTGAGAGGTTTGGATATTCCTAATTCTATAAAGCAATTTATTTGCACATACCTCTCAACCTCAATGCAGGAAATCTGGACAAGGCCAAATATATTGGGGGAACATATAAACAGTACTAAAAATTGATCTTGTATAAACTTAAGACAGTTGATAGAATATCAGGTCTTGCTTTAGCATGCATTTTTCTGAAGATTATGGCATTTGAAACTTAACGTTGGTCATTATTTAGTGACTTCATTCCTAAATGATTTGCCAGAAAAGTTTTATTTTGCATTTTACAGCACGAACACCAATAAATATCTGCTAAACAAAGCAATGCAATCTCACAATGAAACTAGACTTAGCATTAAAACTTCTCTGCCCTTGAAACTCGCATTCATTGAAACAGCATTGAAACCCACATTCAAAGAAAATGCATTTTGCCAGTGGCAGATAAAGATTAACTCTGGGCTGTTTTCAAATCATAGGCCCCTTGCACATGAAACATACACGTGATCTTTGATACACCTTCCTGATTGTATTAAATTATATTCCTTGTACAATACAGTATAGTTGTTAGAGACTGTTTTAAATTTATTGTTTTGAACATTTTTCCAGTAAACAATGAAACAAAATGCATGCACCAATAATGACAAAACAGCCCAATTCATAACATTTCCACCATAAAAGTCTACTCAAACTTCTACAGTCCACCAGTATCAGTAAATATGCACAATCTCTGAACTAGTAAAAGCCATCTACATAATTCCACATTAAAGAAATCTGTAACTAATGAAGAGGCTGCTGCTAGCAAACAACTTTATATTTCATAGTTTCATCTACAAATAAAGTGCCTGTTGCCCTTGAGGAATAAATTGCCTATGTTGCATTTAAAACAATGATACACTAGTAATTTTGCAATAGGGAATGGATGGCAAACTGATAACAGGTTCATAGTTACTACTAGATATATTCGCCAAAACGGACTACAGCATCCACCCCCCTTTACAACACAGTACAGTATCAGCAATGCATCTACCTACTGCGGGAGAAAAACCCACAGCCTTCTGCATCAAAAGCAAGTACACTACCTGTTGTGCTATCAACAGTACAAGCAGACTCAATATAAG
Organism: Protopterus annectens; assembly: GCF_019279795.1. Lineage (NCBI taxonomy): Eukaryota > Metazoa > Chordata > Ceratodontiformes > Protopteridae > Protopterus > Protopterus annectens. Next base: position 1,290,556,827 of record NC_056737.1, read on the forward strand.
CAGCACTAAACTTTATTTCCCCTGCAGCTCTCAGCTCCTTGTAAAATGTCAACACTCAGCTGTATCTCTGAACTTTGCAGCACAAGAAATCTGGAAAAAGCCAACATTTATTGGGGGGGGGAGACAAAAGCCCAAAAAACAGGGACACATTTTAAACATTGCTTGTATAATTTTGGAAAGTTGCTAGAATAAAATGTTGTGTTATCACCATGCATGTCTTGAACCCAGAACCATATGCATTACAGTCAGTGCAACATACCACTATGCTAAATCAGCAGTTTGAAAAATAGGAAGACAAATTTAATGGCTATCATTTAGATAGCTCTCACCCTCTTAGCACACAAAACTTGGACAAACAAAGCCAATAATGAGGGGAATGCAAATTCAGTTCTCACTTCACACCTTAGCACAAAAAACCTGGACAAACAACAAAAACAATAATGGGGAAATACAACTTCAGTTCTCAGTTCTCACTTCTCACCATGGCTCACAACCATTAGAAAAACAAATCTGAACAAAGTTCAGCAATGGTGGCGGTTAGGGACTTTAGGCTCTTCTTACCCTGAAGCAAAGGTACAGGGTTTGAGCCTGAACACGTATAGCCAGCAGGTGTATTATGTGGGGGGCATTTTCGCACACACCCCCCTCTCTCTTACCTGATAATCTGTTCATGATACTCCATTTGCGATTGCTTTCCAACTACATCTTCACATTTCCCGCTCGCAGCGATAATCCGTTTGCGATTGTCTTCTTCCACTCGCTCACTAAGGCGCATTTCCCGCTTGCAGCCAGCCGGACATGACGTGAGCTCACTTCCGACTGGCTGGTATCCTCCTTAAAGGAGCCAACACCCTTTAAAAAGGAAAAAATATGTACTTTTTTTTTTAAATGCTACTCCCTCTTCTAAAGAAGTTGTACTGAAATCAGTACAGTGCATATGCCTCCCGACATCCCTGTTTGGGAGGTTGGAGGCAAACCTGGCTATTTTGTTGTAGCAGGCTTCCAGTTTATTTAGGTTTGATTTCTTTAAGTTTGTAAAAATTGGGAAGGCATGTAACAGCATGGATAGTAGGTGGGTTTGGGCAATAGCAATTCTGATGGAATTAGAGAGGAATGGTCTGGGTCTGTAAAACTACCCCAGTTTTATGTGGAAGTTTTTGATTCTTTGGGCAATGTGCAGGTCATAATTGAAGGATTTGTCAATGGTAACACCTAGTAGTTGGTGTAGTCCACTGGCTCAATTTTGGTGTTATTAGTAGAGTAAATGATGAATGGGGTGGGTGGTTGAGATGTATTATTAGATGAAAATAGTAGTAATTTAGTCTTTTTGGGGTTAGGATTAGTTGATTGGTGGAAAGGTATTGTTCAACATCAGTAAATGCATTTTTTTGTTTTTTTATGAGTTCAGAGATTGAGGTAGCTGAACAGATGAGAGTAGAATCATCTAGATATTGTATAATGTTAGCTGACATAGTTGCAGAGTGGAGCTCATTTGTAAAAATTGTAAAGAGAAGAGGACCAAGTGTGGAACCTTGGGGTACACTCACTGCGACTGGTAATAATGAGGATATATTGTCTAGCCATTTTATGGCTTGCTGTTGATCTGATACGTAGTTCTGAAATAATGACAGTGTAGAATGTGAAAAGTTTAAGGAGGCTAGCTGGTATAGTAGTTTTTGGTGGGAGACATGTTGAAAGCTTTAGACTTGTCTAGGAAGCCTGACGAAACATAAAGACTGTGGTTTTGAGATCAGTTAACTGTGGTAGAGAAGCTAATAAGGGTGGATATGGTGCTATGTTTGGGTCTGAATCCATGTTATGTATAAGAGAAAAGGTTATTGTTCAGGAGATGGGGAAGAATTTAGGACTGTACACATTTCTCAAGGATTTTGCCGAGGGGGGAGTATTGAGATGGGTTGGCAGTTTGATAGTAGTGTTGAGGTGCCTCCTTTGCGTAGGTGGATACTGTGGGCTATCTTCCAGAGTTTAGGGATGTAATGTTCTGAGATGGACCTTATCCAGTATGGAGACTGGATAAGAAATGGCATCAGCTGCCAGTTTCAGGAAAATATTGGGAAACAAGTCGGATGCTGGATATGAAGGTTTAAGTTTATGGAGAAGTTTGCTGATGTAACTTGTAAGTATAGGTTTAAGAGTAAATGTTACTGGATTGCTGGGAGAGGTACAGTCAGTAGATTAGTGGCTTTTTGGTTGAGTAGGGACAGGATGGAATTAATGAAATGGGAGTTGAATTGAGAAGCAATGCTTACGGAGGTGTGTAGAGTGGAGGGGGAATGGGTAGAGGTATATTTTGGGTTGAGAAGTTGGTTTATGGAGACCCAAAGTTTCTAGGGGTTATTTTGATGTTTGTGTTGGGCAGTGGTGTAGTACTTTTTTATACATTTTTATTTGCTTTTTTACTGTGTTTCACAATTGTTAATAGATTTGGAGATTTGCTTGTTTTTTGTCAGAATGATAATGGGACTAAGCCCTGTCTCTTTGTTTCATAAGGAGTTTTGTGTGCTTTGTTAACCAGGGGATTGGTTTAGATCTTACTCAGATTTTTCTGACGGGCTACTTTATCTAAAATTTCAAGAAATGTGTCATTAAAGTATTGAGCAGTGTCATCTAATTGGAGGTAATTTAGTGGGGACCAGCTGCAGTGTTTCAAGAGGCTGTTGAAAATATCTGAAGAGAAATTCTGTGTTGTGAATGTACCTGTAGGTTATAGATATTTTAGAGTTTGCTTTATGTCTTAGGAGGTAGGTAGGTATGTGATCACTGAGGGTGTCGAGAAGACATCCTGAGTGTTGGCACAAGCAGGGTCTGTTGCTTAGAATCCAGTCAAGTATGGATTGTTTTTTTTCAGTGTTTATCAGTCCTAGTGGGGGTGTTGAATTGGGTAAAGCCAAAATGTTTTATATAGTATGATTTATTATCAGAGGAACAGGAAGACCAGTCTAGGTTAAAATCACCAGAGATGATTGTTTCATGATTAAAGGAGGATGACGCCCAATTTGGGAGATTTCCAATTGTCAAAGAGTATTTGTGCGTAGTGAGGGTGAATGGAGAAGGCTAAGCCATGGGCAGTAACTGACCTCAGAAAGTAAACCTATCAGCAAGGCCAAGGGCTTGTAGGATGGATGCAAGCACTTCAGAGCTACTAGGATCAGAGGAATTGCTCTCTATTTGTTTTAAGCTGAGGGTGCCCTTATAGACAATTGTGATACCTCCAACCACCTGTTGGTTCTGTCTATTCTCAAAATATTATAACCATGAGTGAGAAATTCACTATCCTTCACGTGTGGTTTTAACTAAGTTTCGTTTAGGATGACTATGTCGGGAGTGTATAGACTGAGGGTAACATGCAGTTGTTCAAGTTTGTTTAGAATGCTCCTTTAGTTAATGTTTAATATTAGTAGGTCAGAGTTGTTATGAGGGTGCTTTATGGATGTGTGTTGGTTGCGGTTACTGTTTGTTAAGATTGGTGGTGTATCTACCTGTGGGCCAAGGCTGGGGTGTATATCACCGGGCTGAATGAGTAGTGATAGTCTGCATGGAAATAGTTGGGTTAGTTTTGTGGTTAATTTGTGATATTAACTGAATGAATTTGAAGTAGGCTGGGTGGGAAGATACTTTATTGTGAGGAGTTCTGTGAGTGAGTATTTGAAGAGGTAAGGTGTTATTACATTGGTAGAAGGATTGTTGGTTTCCAGGGCTGTATAGGTTAATGTGAGTTGCTCATCCTGTGTTATGATTCAAGACAAGCAGGTGGGGTAGTTTGTTTATATGTTTTATTATATAGAAACACACCAATTAACTGACAGACCATTACATACATGCATCCTTACATCTCAACAGCTCTCTACAAAATAGCAGTCTGGCTCACGCATGCTTAGTATTTATACTCATGTGCAAGCCCATGGAAAGCTTCTTAAAGGTATACGTATACACTGATCTACAATGTGGGAGAGCAGGCATCTGATATGGGAGGCTTATGGAAGGAAGTAATTAGATAGGTAGATATAAGATAGGTTATGGAGACAATGTGTAGAGGTAGTATTGATAGTGTTATGGGGTTGTACTGAGTTTGAGTGAAGGTGTTGTAAGAGGTGGAGTGATAGTAGGGAAGTGTTAACTAATAGTTTTGAATATGGAAGAGCAGGGCGTGGAGGGGTTACACAGATGTTTGGGAAAGCAGTAAAAGTGGGGAAGAGGAACTGTGTGATTGGCTATGGAGGAGGAGTGGGAGATGTAAAGAGAGTATAAGTGCAAATGATGTGGGGGTGGGTGGGAATGGGAGTAGGGTAGGATAGTGGAGTGAGCCCGAGCGTAGTGAGGGTGAATGGAGAAGGCTAAGCCATGGGCAGTAACTGACCTCAGAAAGAAAACCTATCAGCAAGGCCAAGGGCTTGGGTAAGCAGAGTGAGTGCAAGTGAAGTTAAAAAAAGAATAACTTTGGGAGTAGGAATAACTTGGAAAGTGAGAATTAAAATGTAATGAGGAAATTCAAGACTAGCTCAAAGGGTAGAGCAGAAGTATATCAGGGGTATTACCCTAGAAAGGAGGCTAACAGAAGTAGTTAAATATGCTGCAAGAAACAGGGATGCTAACAAAAGTAGTGATATACAATAGGAAAACCAGTTGTGCTCACCAAAACCTCTAACTCTGGGAATTTAGTTAAAAACACGATAATTGCAGTAAATAATGGCATTTTAGCAGAAGACCTACAGCGTAGTTTCAGAAGATAAAGGCATGCTTCAAGTGTAACTTTCTTTCTTGTATGTTCATATTCAGGCAGGTCCTATCAGGAATGGTGGTGAGAGAGCACACTATCCACATGTAGGGTAATTGTAAAAACAGAAAAAAAAGAGAAAATAGATTTGTATGTACAGCTAGGTGAGGTAGTTGATGTATTTGTATTAGCAGGACAATGAGAATGTAAAGTCAGAACAAAGTCAGAGAGGTTTCCAAGGGGTAAGAAAAACAGAAGGATAGAGAAATAAAAAGGAGAGGGGAAGATAAGAAGAATAACAGGTGGGAAGGGAAGGTTAGCAGCAATACAACATTAGTTTGATTGACCCTTACAGCAGGAAAAAAACACACATGCAGGAAAACAGACATGAAATTAATAAAGATTCCTGTATATAATAGACATTGGACTGTAATGCTCTGCCTTTTAAAAGCAATACAGCAAGCAGTATGACGCCACAAAATATAGCAGAAATTGAGAATAAAATAGACTGGGTAGATAACATTTTTATGCATCAATGTGCTGGCTCTGCGGCTATACATATAAGAAAAAAAAACACTCAGGCTATATCTAAACATATCGCACTTGCTAACAGTCAAAAGGAGACAGCAAAGGGTAGGTGAGAATAAACAGTAAAAACATGAAGTCATCTTAGTAGCTATTCATATTACATGAAATTGTTCAACTTAAAACAACATGGAGGCATAGAGTATACTTCCCTAACAGTATACTTTCTCAAACAACAGTCTTCACAATACAAGATACATATACAGTGTATCCTATGAGATTGCAACACTATCACCAGCAAGTTATACATTAAAAAATTAGCCACACAATATAACAGCAGGAAATATTCAACACAAGTAGTAAATTGCAGATAAAGTCTGAGGTCATTCAGGAGACAACGAGAGTACCCATTTATGAGGCTAAGTCATGAGCAAATACAGTAACCGGCTACAAATACATAATAGTCAGCAATGATGCAAGGACATGGTCGTAAATACAAATAAATAAACATAAGGTTTAACAATATGAACGTTTGTTGGTACTGTGAGTTAATAACTTGAGTTTGGCAAAAGGCCTGTTTATTGCTTTATGAAACAATGTCAAAATAAAAAAGGAATAATGAGACTTTCATAATCTGTTGATAAAATCAAAAAGTAGAAATGAAGATACTTTGAGATGTGGCAGAGCATTCTGAGATTCTGAGCACTAAAATGCAAATAGAAGATATTACAGAGGAAAACCTCAACTCAGGAATAAGGTTTTACTGCACTGTGGAGTGGGGTTTTCCTTTAAACTATACAACATTAATTTCCGTTTGGCGGGAGAAAGGTGCCACAGTTAGAATTGCTTCTAACCTTATTTGCTCCTAGATGAGCCTTGTAAGCAGTGGTGCAGCAGGTTGCAGCTTTGCTTTGGAACGGAATGTGGAAGATTTGGGGGTTCAGTCTGACTGCACTGGCTTTGCTTCATTTTATCAGGTCAGTAGGAGGACAGATTAGCAACAAAAAGGGAGACAAAAGGAAAAAGGATAGAATATTGGAAAGGGAGTCCTGCTAGATTACCAGGTAAGAAATAGAAACAAGGATGGCTACAAGCTTGGGCCTCAGTGGTGGTAGGTGTTAAGAAGGGGCACATAGATTGAAAAGGTGGGTATAGGGACACAAAAAAACAGCAACATTAGTGAGAATTAATAGGCTTCAACTTGAAATTCTGGGTTGGAGTCACTCATTTTCAAGTTGGTGGTGCTTGATAAACACAGGCAGTGATGTGTACTAGGGGAGAAATCAAGGCATTGTGGCTATGAAGTACTGTCTCCTTCACCTCTCAGAAGAGTCCATTACGTAGCTTGAACAGGGTATGGTTTTGGTAGACTCTTGTGAAGCTGCTTTAGTAACTTAACATTAGAGCAGCTGGAACAAAGTGTGTATTTTTATTAAGGGGTAAGAAAGCTACGGGGAACTGTGGGCAAACAGATTCCAGCCATTTACATGATACTGCAGGCATAGGATATTTGCAATCGTCTGAGATAAGCATAAATATGACAAAGGCATGATGTACATTCAATGGCATGGTTTGACCTTGCTGCAGAATGGCTATTATGAACAACCACATCATTCAGTGATGTATGTTACTTTGTGAAAATGCTGAGAAATGAGCCTTTATGGAAGAATATGGCAGGCCAAAATATACTGACTCACACAAATATTTAAGAACTAGTGGTACAAAATCCATGAGTAGGCTTTGGTTATTATTCTGGCACTAACTAGTAAACCTTTTCCACTTGCTAATATATGATTTCCTAGTAGCAGGTTTTCTTGCCTCCTTTAATACATGCAGCACATCTTTATGATGTATGTGCCTAAAATGTATCAAAAATTGAATCATCCAGGCAGTCAGTTGTAGATCTTTGAGACTGAGGTGCAGCAAACAACCAGTGTCTTGTGTGTGTGTGTGTGTGTGTGTGTGTGTGTGTGTGTGTGTGTGTGTGTGTGTGTGTGTGTGTGTGTGTGTGTGTGTGTGTGTGTGTGTGTGTGTGTGTGTGTGTGTGTGTGTGTGTGTGTATGTAGATTTTGTGTATGAGGAAGCTTGTGGTAATTTCCATTGGTCAATTTTGTGTATGAGGAAGCTTGTGGTAATTTCCATTGGTCAATTCCATAAGAAGGGAAAAAACACTGTTTCCTGGGCCAGAAGGGAGTCACCACAGTGATCTCTGGAGAGTCCTTCTGAATCTTTAGAATTATCTTGGATACCAGTGGAAAGGATAAAAATGCATACAGGAACCTTCCCAACCATGGGAATGAAAAATAATTTGTTTTCCAGGCCTGCCTTCATGGAGTCCTGGTGCAGAATTTATTTAGCTGTCTGTTCTGAAAGGAGGCAAACAGATCTATTTGATGCGTTCATACAACTGGAACAATTCTTGGAAGACTCCCTCATTCAGTTTCCATTCATGAGGGTCCATCCTGATCCTGATCAGCTTGTCTGACACTAAATTTTCCTGTGGGCCACAAATGATGAAGAGATTCTATAGCATTAATCAAGGCTAATGTCTTTTTGATATTTATGTGTTTTGGCCTGTCTGTTTTTTACCAAAGACCCTGCACTATTACCACTATTGAAACTGTACCCAAGCAAAAATGGAAACATTTGTCATCATAGACTGAGCTGGGGCTAGAAGAAAAAAACTGAAACCTGGATTCAGAGCAATCTGCTATCTCCACCATAGCAGTGCTGTCTTTACAAAACACAAAACTGGAATCTGAAATTCCATAGAATGCGAATGCCAAGTCCAGATAGTTCTGACGTACCAATGGCTTTTTCACATTTGTAACATGGCAAGAGGAATCCTGAGAATCATGGATGTCATGAACGCTAGGATCCTGAGATACTCTCTGGCTGAAGTCTAAGCCTGATTTGAGAAACTCAGGAAGATTTTCAGATAGAAGACCACTTTCTCCTGTGTTAGGAATGATTTTTGTAGGGAAGCATCTAGAAGGCATCCTAGAAAAACAATCACGTGAATAGGAATTAAGGAGGACTTTTGACTGTTGAATTGAAAGGCAAGGTTGAGAAGGAGATTGGTAACCTATGAAAGGGACTCCTAATACCTGAAAAAGACTGAAAATATAATTAAGTTATAAATAAGGGAATTGATGGTGGGTGCAGTGGTGTAGCAGTTAGCATTGTTGTCATGTCACGGCAAGAGATTCTCTGGTTCGATTCTTAATTGGGGTGCCTTTTGTGCAGAATCTGCATGTCCTCCCTACAGTCATGTGGCATTCCTCTGGGTGCTCCGGTTTCCAAAGACATGGAGTAGGTGGATTGGAAACTATAAATTGGCGGTAGGTGATAGTGTGTGTACAAGTGTGTGGTACAAATGAACTACCACGGCAGGGCTAGCCACCCGGCTGTATAAACCTTGGCACGAGATGGTTGTCACTGTGAAGTGACACTCCGACCCCATGTGCAAAGTGGAATAGGGGTTGGGGATGGATGGATGGATCTAAATAATGGAATATGTGAATGCTTTGCAGTCTGTAATGAGCTATCACTGGAGCTAGACATTTGTAAAAACTCTTGGAGCTGTAGATAACCCAAAATGTAGTACAGAGGACTGATAATGTAACCCAGACACAGACAATCTGAGGAAACCTCTGAAGTCTGTGGCAATAGGCAATGACAATTAGCATAGTTTAAGTCTAGCATGACCTTGAACCTTATAATAGGTAACAAACTTTGTAAGACCAACATCTTGAACCTTAGTACTTTCACAAACAAGTCGAAAAAAGATAGGTCAAGTACTGGTCTCCAAGTGGGCTCCTCCTTTGCCCCAAGAATCATTCTGGAATAGAACTATTCTCCCTTTGGCTTTGAGACACTGGTTCTAAGACCTCCAAGGAACACCCATAATGAAGAACTAGAGGAAAAAATATTTCTAGTTTGGAGACTAGGGGGAGGAATTTCTCAGAAAAGGTGGTACATCTATCCAGTGCCATCTGTAATCCTACAGCCACTGCAGAGTCACCTGTCAACAGCTGAGGCATAGACTGAACCCATGGCACAGGTAAGAGTTTTTTAATTTGTTTTTTTCCTTTTAGGTAGAGCTGAAGGAGGGACTACAGGACCAGTAAGGATGTCCGTGTTCCTGCAGATGGAGGAGTGTATTTATTAGTAGGTGTTGCGGGAATAAATTAGTTGGAAGATATATTGTCACTCTTCACAAGTAGTACATGCACTTACATTTCCCAATACAGTCCCTCAAGTGCCACAAAAGTAAATGCACAAGCAATACACTTTAGTCCCCAGCAATTCAGAAGTCCCTTTCCACAGAAAATGTCACCGAAATAAGTAAAATGAAGATAGGTTGTCACAATGTGTACACAAGCATTAGACTAAGCTCACAATCCAATTAAGCATACAGTTCTATCATTTCACTCATAAAAGTACAAAAGCAGTACATTTTTCTTAGAAAATGAATTACAGATCTAGTTAATTAGCCCCAGCTACCAAAAATACATTAAATTGGCAGTATTCATAGAGACCCAGTCTCAATTCCTGTCAAAAAAAGAATATATACTCTGTGTGAAGGGATGCCTAAAGGGGACTTGTCTGCCAGAAATGAATGGTCTGAGCTGACTGTCGATTCTGTGAAACCCAGAGGTGCTCTCTCTCTCTCAATGGCTGCAACAAATACTGAAGAAAATGGTGCCCAGAGTACTATTTTCTCCCTATGGGTCTAGAGACACAGCAACATGGGTGCATGAGCAGAGGGGAACCACAGAATTTAAAGACTGGCTGGCCATTACTTCCTGGACAGGATATAACCCAAATAGTTATAGGCTACTGTAGCAGTGAGAACAATGAACCCTTCCTGGGCAGGATATAACCCAAATAGCTACAGGCTACTGTAGCAGTGAGAACGATGAACCCTTCCTGGGCAGGATATAACCCTAATAGCTACAGGCTACTGTAGCAGTAAGAACGATGAACCCTTCCTGGGCAGGATATAACCCTAATAGCTACAGGCTGCTGTAGCAGTGAGAACGATGAACCCTTCCTGGGCAGGATATAACCCTAATAGCTACAGGCTACTGTAGCAGTAAGAACGATGAACCCTTCCTGGGCAGGATATAACCCTAATAGCTACAGGCTGCTGTAGCAGTGAGAACGATGAACCCTTCCTGGGCAGGATATAACCCAAATAGCTACAGGCTACTGTAGCAGTGAGAACGATGAACCCTTCCTGGGCAGGATATAACCCTAATAGCTACAGGCTACTGTAGCAGTGAGAACGATGAACCCTTCCTGGGCAGGATATAACCCTAATAGCTACAGGCTGCTGTAGCAGTGAGAACGATGAACCCTTCCTGGGCAGGATATAACCCAAATAGCTACAGGCTGCTGTAGCAGTGAGAACGATGAACCCTTCCTGGGCAGGATATAACCCTAATAGCTACAGGCTGCTGTAGCAGTGAGAACGATGAACCCTTCCTGGGCAGGATATAACCCTAATAGCTACAGGCTGCTGTAGCAGTGAGAACGATGAACCCTTCCTGGGCAGGATATAACCCAAATAGCTACAGGCTACTGTAGCAGTGAGAACAATGAACCCTTCCTGGGCAGGATATAACCCAAATAGCTACAGGCTACTGTAGCAGTAAGAACGATGAACCCTTCCTGGGCAGGATATAACCCTAATAGCTACAGGCTGCTGTAGCAGTGAGAACGATGAACCCTTCCTGGGCAGGATATAACCCAAATAGCTACAGGCTACTGTAGCAGTGAGAACGATGAACCCTTCCTGGGCAGGATATAACCCTAATAGCTACAGGCTACTGTAGCAGTGAGAACGATGAACCCTTCCTGGGCAGGATATAACCCTAATAGCTACAGGCTGCTGTAGCAGTGAGAACGATGAACCCTTCCTGGGCAGGATATAACCCAAATAGCTACAGGCTGCTGTAGCAGTGAGAACGATGAACCCTTCCTGGGCAGGATATAACCCTAATAGCTACAGGCTGCTGTAGCAGTGAGAACGATGAACCCTTCCTGGGCAGGATATAACCCTAATAGCTACAGGCTGCTGTAGCAGTGAGAACGATGAACCCTTCCTGGGCAGGATATAACCCAAATAGCTACAGGCTACTGTAGCAGTGAGAACGATGAACCCTTCCTGGGCAGGATATAACCCTAATAGCTACAGGCTACTGTAGCAGTAAGAACGATGAACCCTTCCTGGGCAGGATATAACCCTAATAGCTACAGGCTGCTGTAGCAGTGAGAACGATGAACCCTTCCTGGGCAGGATATAACCCAAATAGCTACAGGCTGCTGTAGCAGTGAGAACGATGAACCCTTCCTGGGCAGGATATAACCCTAATAGCTACAGGCTGCTGTAGCAGTGAGAACGATGAACCCTTCCTGGGCAGGATATAACCCTAATAGCTACAGGCTGCTGTAGCAGTGAGAACGATGAACCCTTCCTGGGCAGGATATAACCCAAATAGCTACAGGCTACTGTAGCAGTGAGAACGATAAACCCTTCCTGGGCAGGATATAACCCTAATAGCTACAGGCTGCTGTAGCAGTGAGAACGATGAACCCTTCCTGGGCAGGATATAACCCTAATAGCTACAGGCTGCTGTAGCAGTGAGAACGATGAAGCCTTCCTGGGCAGGATATAACCCAAATAGCTACAGGCTACTGTAGCAGTGAGAACGATGAACCCTTCCTGGGCAGGATATAACCCTAATAGCTACAGGCTGCTGTAGCAGTGAGAACGATGAACCCTACCTGGGCAGGATATAACCCTAATAGCTACAGGCTACTGTAGCAGTGAGAACGATGAACCCTTCCTGGGCAGGATATAACCCTAATAGCTACAGGCTGCTATAGCAGTGAGAACGATGAACCCTTCCTGGGCAGGATATAACCCTAATAGCTACAGGCTGCTGTAGCAGTGAGAACGATGAACCCTTCCTGGGCAGGATATAACCCTAATAGCTACAGGCTGCTGTAGCAGTGAGAATGATGAACCCTTCCTGGGCAGGATATAATCCTAATAGCTACAGGCTGCTGTAGCAGTGAGAACGATGAACCCTTCCTGGGCAGGATATAACCCTAATAGCTACAGGCTGCTGTAGCAGTGAGAACGATGAACCCTTCCTGGGCAGGATATAACCCTAATAGCTACAGGCTGCTGTAGCAGTGAGAACGATGAACCCTTCCTGGGCAGGATATAACCCTAATAGCTACAGGCTGCTGTAGCAGTGAGAATGATGAACCCTTCCTGGGCAGGATATAACCCTAATAGCTACAGGCTGCTGTAGCAGTGAGAACGATGAACCCGTCCTGGGCAGGATATAACCCTAATAGCTACAGGCTGCTGTAGCAGTGAGAACGATGAACATCATCAACAGTGAAGTAAGAAAATAGAAAGAACATTAGAAAAACAAAGGCATCCCATGAATGCAGACTAGCTACAGAAGCCAAAAACAACTGCAAATCCTGCTTTTAGTTGTCAGGAAAACAAGAAACAATACTAACATTGCTCCCAGCTTATTCATAATGGTACCATCCACTTTGACCCAGTGGACATTGCATGAGGGTGACCAGTGGAGTTCTGCAGAGGTCTGCTCTGTAAACTCTGCTAATAAGCATCTACTTCTCAGATTAACAATTATCAAACAGTGAACTTTGGTTAACAA